>NC_063196.1:36349386-36468539 GCF_017589495.1 Alosa alosa | reverse complement strand
ATCATCTTGACAGAAGGTGTATTTTATATCTCTCTAAGGAGGCTATTTGTGCTGTTGTTAGACGAAGAGGTTGGTATGCTGTGATTGACTCCCATGCCAGAAGTGTTGATGGCCGCCAATGTCCAGGGGGTGTTGTGGTGTTTTGTTGTGGTTTACAGTCCATGATTAGACATGTGAAGAGACTTGCAAGGTCATTGAATGCATACAATGCCCAATTTGAAGTAACTGGAGTAAAGGTGTCTAAGAAATCATCTGCTTTGAAGCAATCTTCCCCAAGAGCAGGCTGCAGTACTGATGGCCAAATGACTAAGCATGATAAATGTGAGGTGAAGGAAAATGACACAGGTAACTGAGGTTGCACAGGTTCAAGACAGTCAAGTAAGTGATGATTGTGAAGTTGTTTTGATCAGTGAAATGCAAAACCATTTTACATTTCAGCCTTTGGCAACACACCAGAAAAATAGGCTGTGTTTCATGCTTAACATTGTTCAAGGTTTAGGTGAAAATGTTGAGATGCCTGAGAAATTATTGATGGGCCAGCCATGTCGAATGAAAAGTATTGTGGGAGATGGCAATTGCTTTTTTCGAGCTTTGTCTGAGGTGATAAGTGGGACTGAGATGAATCACCGAAAGATCAGGGTTGCTGTTGTTAAACATATGATATCACATTCTTGTAGGTTTGAGGCATGTCTTAGGTCTGAGTACACTTCTGTTGACCAGTATGTGAAAGGATCACGCATGAGATATGTTGGAACCTGGGCAACAGAACTTGAGATACAGGCAGCAGCTGATCTATGTGGGACACCTATATTTACTTACCTTAGGAATAATTGGTTGAAATATTCACCTACCAAGATAGAGACAAATGAACAAGCAATTTATTTGAATAATAGGAATGAATTTCATTTCGAAGTTGATACTTGTGTCAGAATAAGAGGTACTGAGGATTGTGCTAGCATTTGCAATAAATTGAGTTGTCATGAAGATGATTGTTCAAAACGCCAAACACGTGGAATGAAAAGAAAAGCATCCAGCAACAATGAGGAATTTTGCACTAGGCCAAAGTGTGCTACCACAAAAAGATATGCTAGTGATAATGTTTGAATTTGGCCAGCAAAGAGAAGGGTCCACATGAATCTGTTTTTCAATCTCAGGTTGAAAGTCAAAGCATGTAGAGAAGGGAAGGAAGAAGTAGCATGTGTGACTTTAACAATGTGGTAACAGGACCTGAATATGTGTGTGCTGTTTGTCATAGGCTTCTTTTCAGAAATCAAGTGGTTCACTGTAAGAAAGATGATTATTTAAAAAAAACATCAGTGGCTGCTTCACTTGCTGTGGCTTGCATAACTAACACTTTTCTTCATGAATGTATTGAAGCATGCACTTTAGATTGTGGTATCAAGAAAGGACCTAAAGGTACCCTTTGGATTTGTCATACTTGTCACAGAAAAATTTCTGTTGGTAAATTACCTGAAGAAAGTGTTGCAAATAATTTACATCTGGAAAGGATTCCACCAGAGCTGAATGTCCTAAACTCACTTGAACAACACTTAATTGCTAGACACATTCCATTCATGAAGTTGCTTGCTTTGCCAAAAGGCTCACAAAATGGTGTGCATGGCCCTGTAGTGTGTGTTGCTTCAAAGTTTGCAGAAAATTCTGACATTCTGCCAAGAACCCATGATCAACTGATCCATGTGAAATTGAAAAGAAAATTAACTTATAAAGGTCATTATGAATATCAATATGTAGACACAAATAAAATCCACAGTGCATTAGCATATTTACAAGTGCATAACAGGTTTTATGAGGATATTTCAATTAATCCAGATGGGTCTAATCCCCTTAGCAGAACTGAAGGAGTACATAGTTGTGAAGCTGAGAACATGTCTACAGATGAGTCATCTGATGTAGTAAGGGATGATGTGGACCAGTCTTTGTATAATCAACAGCAACATGGTATGTTGTTGGATACATGTTTGCAACCTGTTGATGTGGCTCAAGAAGTTCTTGATCAGCATTTCAATGGTGTGTTTTCTATTGCTCCAGCTGAGGGAAACAGTCCTATCAGGGTATTACAGGATGAGACGAATGAAGCGTTTTCCAACATTATTTCCAAGTGGCAGGGGTACTTTCCATGAAATCAGGAAAGAGAAATTGACATTGTGCAAGTATTTTAATGCACGTATTTTGAATGCAAATGGCAGGTTTGCAAAAAACTTGGACTACATCTTTTATGCACAGTATTTGTCTGAGGTTAACCAAGTTATATCTAATGTGTCCATTGCTTTGCGAAAGGGTTATAATGCAAAACACTGTGCTAATATTGCTCCAGAGATGCTAACTAATCATGATTCTCTTCAGAGGATTCTAAAAGTTGATGAAGGATATACGTTTTTGAAACCAATTAGAGGAACACCAGCTTTTTGGCAAGGGGTTCAAAAAGATTTGTTTGCAATGGTTAGACAATTGGGAATTCCAACTTGGTTCTGTTCTTTCTCTTCAGCTGATCTAAGATGGAGAGAAGTGATTGAAAGTCTTATGAGACAAGAAGGTATGTGCAGAACTTTTGATGATTTGGATTGGTCTGAGAGATGTGGTCTGTTAAGGAGGAATCCAGTTACAGCTGCTCGGATGTTTGATCGTCGTTTTCATGTATTTCTGAAAGATGTCATAATGTCACCAGCTCAACCTATTGGTAAGGTTATTGATTACTTTTATAGAATGGAATTTCAGGCTTGTGGTTCTCCTCATACACATGCTCTTTTCTGGGTTGATAATGCTCCTCAGGTTGATAAATGTGAGGATAGCATTGTAGCAGACTTTGTTGATCAATATGTGGCTTGTGAAATGCCACCTTCGTTTGTCGTTTTAATTTTCCTCGTCCTCCTAGTGGCAGAACTTATATCACACGAAGCTCAATCAAGCAAGCTGTCCCGAAATCAAGCAGGTTGGAGTTGAAGTGAATGAAAAAGTTGAGAGAGACAAAAATGATGCTTTGGATGAAATAAAGGAACCGGTCCACTCTATGAAAAAAAGGAGGAAGCTGAGGCTATTCTTGAAAAGGTAAAGAAAGTACTAAATGATGAATGTCAAACATTTCAATCAGTTGATGGTTTGTTTGATGCAGTAGGTATCACTCAGGAGTTGTTTGAAGAGGCATATAGAAGGATAACTAAGAAAACAAGTGTTATGCTGAAGAGAAGACCTTCTGATATATGGGTGAATCAGTATAATAAGCATCTTCTGATGTGCTGGAATGGAAACATGGACATTCAGTTTGTTGTTGATGCTTACTCATGTATTGTTTATATTGTTTCTTACATTTCAAAATCTGAACGTGAAATGGGTATGTTGCTTCAGCATGCCCAAAAAGAGGCCTCTAATAAGAACATGGAAGCCAAACAGGTGTTAAAGAAGCTTGGGTCAGTGTACTTGTTTAACCGTGAAGTTTCTGCTCAGGAAAGCATTTATCGTCTAACAAATATGAGATTGAGAGAAGGTTCAAGGAAAGTCCAATTTATACCAACAGGTGATGATGTGGTTCGTATGAGTTTTCCTTTACATGTCATCCAGAGGAAAGCTGAATGTGGTGACTCTGGGAGCATTTGGATGACGAGCCTTACAGAGAAATACAGAGGTAGGCCTAAAACTGATGAGTTTTATGATATGTGCTTGGCAAGGTTTAGTTCTGAATATCGCATTGTGTCTGCAAGTGATGCATTAAATGCCATAAAGATAGATACTGATTTGGGCTTTGTGAAGAAAAGGACACGCACAGGTTTTGCTGTTGTAAGGTATGCAAGATTTTCTCCTACTAAAAATCCAGAGAAATATTATCTGAGTATTTTACAACTGTTTTTGCCACATTACTTGGACAGTGAATTAAAGCCATCAATGTTCCCCTCATTTGAGGAATTTTACAGAACAGGATTTGTGACATTGTTTGATAATGAATTAATAGCTGCTAAGCGTGTAGTGGACTCTAACAGAAGTGTGTTTGAAAAAGATGCAGAAGATTTACAGACTGCTCAACAGCATCTTGAAATACATGGTCCTATGGAAGATGCATGGGCTGAGAATTGCCCTGAAACTGAACGGGAACGGCTTGAGTGTGTTGAGGAAAATGGACTGAGAAATGATTATAGGGTATGTGAAGAGGCTCTTCCAGATTTGCTCTCACCTATAGAGGTTGTGTGCACATTTGAGCCGTTGTCTAATGTGATGTCAAAAGAGAATGGTTTCACTTTGTTAAGGTCATTAAATGAGACACAGTGTAACGTGTTGCATAGGATTTCTCAGTGGTGTCTACAGAAAGTACATCGCAAAAACCCAGAGCCATTTCATGTGTTTGTAACAGGAGGAGCTGGAACTGGAAAGTCTCACTTGATAAAGGCAATACAGTATGAAGCTAGTCGTATATTGTCAAAGTTGTCTGACAATCCTGATGAATTGCATGTGCTACTTACTGCCCCAACTGGTGTTGCTGCTTATAATATAAATGCTGCAACAATTCACAACACTTTGTCAATTGGCACAGATATATCCCTACCATATCAGCCACTTGGAGAGAATAAAGTGAACTGTTTAAGAGCTAAATTGGGAAATCTGCAGTTAATAATAATTGACGAGATTTCTATGGTAGACCATAAACTTTTGGCATATATACATGGCAGATTACGTCAAATTAAACAAATTGGTGACTATTCTCTATTTGGTAAAGTGTCTATTATTGCAGTTGGAGATTTTTATCAGCTGCCTCCTGTGAGGGGAACAGCATTATATAAAGATTTTACTTGCATAAACTTATGGGCTCACTTTTCTGTGGTTGAGCTAACAGATATTGTTCGTCAGAAGGATGTCCAATTTGCACAGTTGCTCAACCGTTTAAGGAAGCGCAGAAAAACAGATCCCATGTTAGATGAAGACATTTGTTTGCTGAAAAAGCAAGAGACTGGAGAAGAGCTAAGTGATTATCTTCACATCTATGCAAGAAATAAGGAAGTGGATGATCATAATTTTATGATATTGCATCGGTTGTGTTCTGATGTTGTTGAAATTGGAGCCCAGGACTTTGACAGAATTGCACGATCTGGTCGATTGGAGAGAAAGAGTGGTCATGCAACAGTTTTGAAAACTTCCCTTGAGAGAGTTCTTCATCTTGGTCTACATGCTCGTGTCATGCTTTTAAAGAATATTGACGTTTGTGATGGGCTTGTGAATGGGGCTTTTGGCACAGTCTCTAAAATTTGTTATGGAAATGATGACACTTTTCCTTCACTGATATATGTCACATTTGATGATTCCCGAATTGGAAGAACTGCAAGAATGAAGAGGCCTTGTTCAGACCATACCTGTTTAAATGGTACACCAATTAAGCCAGAGGAAGAGAGGGTGACGAATAGTGGTGGTGTGAGGCGTCAGTACCCTTTGAGATTAGCTTGGGCTTCTACTGTTCACAAAGTTCAAGGTTTAACTGTTGATAAGGCTACTGTCTCACTCAAAAAGATATTTGCTCCTGGACAGGCATATGTTGCTCTAAGTCGTCTGACGTCACTTGAGGGACTCATCATTGAAGACTTTGATGAGAAGGTAATTTATGCCAATAAAGACATTGAGAGTTCGATACAAGACATGCCTTTATTCCTTGAACCAGATCTGCATCCTGCTTGTTTTAAGGTTGTTTTACATAATGTGGAAGGGCTAATTTCTCACATTGAAGATTTCAAATGTGATAACAGGTTAATGGGAGCAGATGTAATTTGTGTGACTGGAACATGGCTACCGCATGAATGTTGTTTAGAGAATTGTGATGTTGAAGGATTCAAATTTTATAGTAAGTGTAGAAATATTGCTTACAATGGAAATGAGAAGTATTTTGCAGATTTGAAAAGGCAAAAACATGGTGGGGTTGGTATGTACCACCAAATACATGTTGAATGTTATGTGATTGATTTGCCAATTCCTAATATTGAATGTTTAACTTTCATGGTACCATTTCTTGATGCAGTTGTTGCTGTTCTATACAGACCACCATCTTACAGCCTTGCCAATTTTTGCTGCAAGTTGATTGAGTTGACTGAATTCTTAGATACTTTTACTGGAGGTAAAATTGTCATGGGTGATTTTAATGAAAATCTTTTTGTTTCCAGTTCAATCCAGCTAGTAATGGAGGAATTGAATTTTATTCAGATTGTTGAAGAAGCAACAACTGAATATGGCACATTGATAGATCATGTTTATGTCAAGAATATGGAAATGTATGATATGGATGTTACAATTCTGCCAACTTATTTTAGCTGCCATCAGGCTTTGTCAATTAATGTATATCCTAAAATTAATCCAAAATAGACATGTGAAGGCACTTTGTAACATTTGTGATGTCAGGCCCAGATTGTTTCCCCCTGTTGAGTGTTGAGAGTCTTTGTGAATCAATTGTCAATTCTGTATATGTCCATTTTTAATGACTCACTAGCTCAGTCAGTGGCCCTTACTTTAAAAAATATGTTATTGTGAACTGTTGTTCATTACCAGAGTAAAGTGCAAGAAAATTTGCTGAAAGTATCTGGATCTCCAAGGGCCGAGTTTGTTAAAAAAAGGCAGGTTAGATCCAGATGTAATCCCACTATTACTTTTGAGAAACTGGGCTCAGTAACATTTTACTATTGAACAATGTAAATCTTTTAATAAAAATGTTTTAAAGGGACACCAGGCAACGTTTTCGTGTTAATTACTCATCTTCGTAAGTCGGTATATGGTTAAATGACTCATTACAGGGTGAATGAAGACTCTTTTGCCCGCCCCTACTGCCTGTAGGAAGAATATCGCGCTTGCAAGTTCAGTGTATCGTACCCGCCGACCGAAGCAGGATCAGTTTATATCCTGCATCCACAGCACAGAGGCAGGCTAACGAAACATAGTTGCAAACGTGTGTATAATGGCAGAGCCAGTGAAGAAGCAGTGAAAACCCTTGACGGAAGATGCAAAGAAAAGGAAAAGAGCTTCAGACCGAGCGAGGGGGAGTTTCGTAGAGAAAAAGCATCAGGCTTGCTTGGTGTCCCTTTAACTGCAAGGAAATGGTACTGATTATTATGTTTATTAATAGAGTTTGGATTGTTGCTGAAACTTAAAAAATGCAATGCTGAGACTTTGGCAAATGGCTGAGTTCCAAGGGTTAATGTGGAAATTATTTTTTGTAATTTTTGCTCTTTTATCAAATGTGTTTAAGTTTAACAGTTGGTTGGAAATGGAGTTACATGGAGCCATATTGCATTTATAAGTAAGGCAACACCCTTGGAGCATGGACAAGACAGATCAAATTAGTTAATGTACATATGTTTATTGTTATTCAAGTGTTTTTGTCATCAAGGCTGTAAACTTCACTTGCCGGATCTCCAGAGTATTATGAGTCTGTCATGGCTAGCAGCATGTACCATCATCAGAACATGATGCTTTGATTGATATTTGAATCCACAATCTCATGATCATCCGACCATGGCATTAACCCACTGCCTCTAAAATGTTTTCAGGCTGTCCTGACATTGACACATGGTCAATCATATGTAATTCAAAATATAATGTAATTTCTTGAAATAATAAAGCTATTAGTGGTTTTGGCTTTTCTGTGAAATTGTGGATAAATGAAACATTTGCAGAGAACACAAATAATGTACAAAATATTCATGTGACATCAGTGTCTAATATGATGGAAGAATGGATAATGGCAAAGTTCCCCTTAATAACATGTACTACAATGGTTGCTTTTGCATTCAGACTTTGGTAAAATGATGACATGTTTTACAATACTTAGAATTTCCTAAATGTGAAGTGCAGAGCAATGCCAGAATGTCATCAGTAGCATGGAGGATGTTGATAATTACATGTTTGGGTTGGCATTATTACACTGAGCCACGGTCTTTCCTTCCTTTTGCAATGTTACATTCACATAATCAAAAGCCTACTGATATTTTCTCATTCCTGTAAGCACATTTCATAATGTGATCAAAATATTTGTCAGAAGAGTACACCTGAAAAGAACCTAATGTGCAGGTTGATTTCTATGCTGTAATTGGGATTTAAGCCCACAACCTAAAGATCACCAGCACAAGTCATTATCCCATTGAGCCACTGACAATTGTGTAATCCATTATGTCACATTCACATTGTGAAAATATCTATTGATAAGCAAACAACATTAATGTTTCAAGCATACATTTCACAATAGAATTAAGGGCTTTCCTAAAATAATACATCTGAAAAATTATTGAAATTCTGAGGCAATTAGACATTTGAAGAACACTAATGGAAGAAATATAAATATGACAGTTCATAATGCATGTGCAGCTTGATCATAATGCTCTGGTTGGGATTTGAACTCTCAACCTAAGAAACAGCAGCACAAGGCATTATCCCACTGAGCCACTGACAAGCCTACAAGTTAGCCAGTCACATTCACATGGTGAAAATGTGTTTTGGTAAACACACAACATCAAGAAAAACTCCAAGCATACATTTGACAATAAAATGAAGGGCTTTCCTAAAAGAGTACACCTGAAAACTGTTTTAAATTCTGGGGCAATTAGACATTTGAAGAACACTAATGGAAGAAATATAAGTATGACAGTTCATAATGCATGTGCAGCTTGATCATAATGCTCTTGATGGGATTTGAACTCTCAACCTAAGAAACGGCTACACAAGGCATTATCCCACTGAGCCACTGACAATCCTACAAGTTAGCCAGTCACATTCAGATGGTGAAAATGTGTTTTGGTAAACACACAACATCAAGAAAAACTCCAAACATACATTTGACAATAAAATGAAGGGCTTTCCTGAAAGAGTACACCTGAAATCTTTTTGAAATTCTGGGGCAATTAGACATTTGTAGAGAAGAACACTAATGGATGAAATATAAATATGATAGACTTAATGATGAAGAAAAAATAATGAACAAAGAAGTTCCCCTAAATGTCAGAGTGTCTTGTGTTCTGATTCTTGGCAACTAATGACTGTGTATGTTGATTGGCTGATGTCATTCAGGTGCTGTTCAATGGTGTGAATCTTCAATAACCAATAGCATGTGCAGCTTGATCCTGAAGTTCTAATGGGGATTCGAACACTCAACCTAAGAAACACCAGTACAAGGCATTATCCCACTGGAACCACTAACAATCATACAAGTTAGGCAGTCACATTGAAATGGGAAAATGTGTTGGTAAACACACAAGAAAAACTCCAAGCATACATTTGACAATAAAATGAAGGGCTTTCCTAAAAGAGTACACCTGAAAAACTGTTTTAAAATTCTGGGGCAATTAGACATTTGAAGAACACTAATGGAAGAAATATAAGTATGACAGTTCATAATGCATGTGCAGCTTGATCATAATGCTCTTTGATGGGATTTGAACTCCTCAACCCAAGAAACGGCTACAAGGCATTATCCCACTGAGCCACTGACAATCCTACAAGTTAGCCAGTCACATTCAGATGGTGAAAATGTGTTTTGGTAAACACACAACATCAAGAAAAACTCCAAACATACATTTGACAATAAAATGAAGGGCTTTCCTGAAAGAGTACACCTGAAATCTTTTTGAAATTCTGGGGCAATTAGACATTTGTAGAGAAGAACACTAATGGATGAAATATAAATATGATAGACTTAATGATGAAGAAAAAATAATGAACAAAGAAGTTCCCCTAAATGTCAGAGTGTCTTGTGTTCTGATTCTTGGCAACTAATGACTGTGTATGTTGATTGGCTGATGTCATTCAGGTGCTGTTCAATGGTGTGAATCTTCAATAACCAATAGCATGTGCAGCTTGATCCTGAAGTTCTAATGGGGATTCGAACACTCAACCTAAGAAACACCAGTACAAGGCATTATCCCACGGAACCACTAACAATCATACACCTTGGGCAGTCACATTGAAATGGTGAAAATGTGTGTTGGTAAACACACAAGAAAAACTCCAAGCATACATTTGACAATAAAATGAAGGGCTTTCCTAAAACAGTACACCTGAAATCTTTTTGAAATTCTGGGGCAATTAGACATTTGTAGAGAAGAACACTAATGGATGAAATATAAATATGATAGACTTAATGATGAAGGAAAAATAGTGAACAAAGAAGTTCCCCTAAATGTCAGAGTGTCTCGGCATTCTGATTCTTGGCAACTAATGACTGTGTATGTTGATTGCCTGATGTCATTCAGGTGCTGTTCAATGGTGTGAATCTTTAATAACCAATAGTATTCGAGCTAGAGCCTAAAGCACTACCAGGGATTCGAACTCTCAGCCTAACAAACATCAGCACTAGGCATTATCCCACTGAGCCACTGACAATCCTACATATTTGGCAGTCACATTCACATGGTGAAAATGTGTGTTGGCAAACACACAACATCAAGAAAATTCCTAGCATACATTTGACAATAGAATTAAGGGCTTTATAAAAAAGAGTACAGATCTGAAAATGTGCACTGTTAATGGTATCCACATAATGATGGTTGTATGGTTGTTCTCCAAGGGAAAAAAATACTCATATAGGAATATAGGTGATATAGGAGAAATGGGCTGAGTGGTCGAACTTTATTGGTCTATATCTCTGAAATGGAAAAACATATCCAAATTCTTTTGATAACTTTTGTGAGGCTTGGTCTAAACATTGTCTGTGAGAATTTTGGTGAAGATTTGATTATTTTTGAAGAGTGTGAAACTTTTTATAATGTTTGGCTTTTCCATGAAATTGTGTCAAAAATAAACATTTTTAGACCATAAGACCAGGGCCAAAAAGATGCATCTGAGTTTAGAGATTAATATTTTGAAAGAATTTTGAGTCTAGGTCAATCTGGTAAGGAGAAATTAGCATAATTAACTTTTTTTTCCAACAGCCCCACCTTTGGGTGCAGTACCCCAAAATTTTGGGTTATGGGCAGAGGGGGTACTGGTAACCATACCTGAAAATTTGAAGAGTTTTGGAGTTACGGTTTAGGCTGCAGTATGACTTTTACAGAATTTTGGCCAAAAATTAACGGTACAGAAACAATAGGGGTCCTGCAGCTACGCTGCTCGGACCCCTAATAATAAAACTTAAGAAGAACAATAAGTGTGCTGCTTTGCAGCAAGCACACTTAATAACATTTGGGGTTGCTCACAGTATACCCACCACTACAACTAACTAACTAGACTACACCACTGGTTAAATGGCGCATTGCAATTTACAATTTGTAAATGAGTTCAGGGGCATACAGAAAGTTGAAGTTTGGGTGACATCAATAAAGAAAATAGAAACAAAGGGATGTGTACAGCCTCAAGTATGAATGATGTCACATTAAACAGAAGGTTCAGAGCAGCGGCAGACCTTTCTTGGTGCCACGGAAGTTATTGAAAGTCATGTATTTTCAGAACGTAGTGGTTCTGTGCCATGTCCCATGTATAAGGGGCTTCAGGTTGATCCAGTGACGGTGGGTGATGGTCAGGGAGATGGATGTCAGAGGACTTGGAGAAAGGGGGAGGACATGCCACCTCAGACCACCCCAGCCAAACCACTTCACGTAGGCATTCCCTTGCTTGCAGACTAATGTAGACCATGGAGACCACCTTGCTGCCACCTCCTCAAAAAGGAAAGCCTTACCTGCAAAAAGGAAAGTTACAATAAAGTTAGTCAGACAATTTTACAACATTACAAAGCATCTAATAAGGCACTCAACACCACTAGTAATACCAATTAATTAAATATATGTGTGCAATAAACTTCACAGCCTACCTAATGTTAACTACACATTTAAATATACGTGTGAATGTTATTAACTTAAGCCAGCTTGAAAAATAACGCTATCAGTATGACTGATCATAGACGTTAGATGACAAACTAAGGTCTTTCTCAAATGTTCACCGATATCCCTGGGAAGTGACTGGTTCTTGGCATAGTGTTTAATGCAGGCGTTTCATTTATCGATCATTCACTTATGCGGTCTACAACTACCGATCTATGCTACCGACCTACCATCACAGAAGTAGCCCTAACAGAGGTGTCTGTAGTTAACGTTAGAAAAAATGCAACGCTGGCAAACTGACTAGTAGTTAACGTTACATTAACATGACGGGTTGATGAGGTCCATGCTTCACATTACGTTAACGTTAACTTGCGTTGCTTTATCACATCATACCGTTGCTTTATCACATCATATACTGTACTGACTGTCTAGTGTTATTAATCCCCATGTACAGTCAATGGTTACTCCATGTTGAGATGGCATACATTAAGATTGAGATATTTGAAAACAGCAACAACTAATAAAACCAAGTATATCATGCAACTTAGCCTCCCGTTGACGGTAACGTTAATGTAGCTGCTAACGTTAGCATGTAATTCGCTGTCCGTATTTCTGTTGTTAGCTCATTAGTATTCACCATACTAAATTGTCACAGTCTATAATCAACATAATACGCTCTCTTAACTTTTCAGTTGATACGCAACACTTACCAGACAAGAACAAACCGATTGTTGTTTGTACTGTTTAGCTAACTCACAGCCGCAAAATTCATCCAGCCAGCTAGACTAGCCTTCAGCGCCGAGTCGACCTGCGTTGTGGAAAGGAGAAGGGGGCGGGTTTCACTTGACAAGGGGCGTGTTTAACTCGCTGAGTGGCAACTGAGTGGGCGTGCCTGACCGCGACTCCTCTTCACTGCGCATGCTTCAACTTCTGCTGTGCAGCCGCACTTCAAATTGGTTGCAAATTTTCCAAGATGGCGTCGCCTCGGCGGCTTCAATTCCATAGAACACTGCAGAATGCAGCCACACTGTCGAGTTCTATATTATACCGTCTATGGGACAGAGAAATGTGCAATAATGACATCACAAATGGGGAAATTGAATGTGCTTTGGGGGGTATGAAAAATGGCAAGAGCCCTGGCCTTGATGGCTTACCGTGTGAATTTTATAAGGCTTTTAAAACAGTCTTAATCCCTGTTTTAAATATTATTTATCAAGAAGTATGGTCAAAGAGAATCTTAAGTCCGTCAATGACGAAGGGGGTTAATAAAATAATTTATAAGAGAAAAGGTGATAGGGAGAAACTGGAAAATTTTAGACCTATCAGTCTTTTAAACTGCGACTATAAGATTTTAGCAAAGGTATTGGCAAATAGACTGAAGCAGGTTTTGCCCAGTCATTCAGACCAACCAAGCGTATGCTGTACTGGGTAGGGACATCTCAGACACAATTAATAGCATAAGAGATAAGGTATGGTACATGGATAAAGAAAATAAGAAGGGTTTCATTGTAAATACAGATTTGGAAAAGGCGTTTGACAGGGTGGAACATGATTTTCTTTTTGGTGTTTTAAATAAGTTTAATTTTGGAAACAATTTTATTGGGTGTCTGAGGTGTCTCTACTCAGATGCCAAGAGTTGTGTTACAAGGTAAATGGCTTTTTAACTGATTTTATCTATTTAACTAGATCGAACAGGCAGGGATGTCCACTGTCTGCATAACTTTACACTCTGGTTGCTGAGCCTCTAGGCTTAGCAATTAATGCGGACAGTGGAATCAAAGGTGTCCCAGTTGGAAATTTCAGTGGTTTTAATTCTGAGACGAAAATCTACCAGTATGCCGATGACACAACTCTTGTGCTAAAAGATGAAAAAAGTATAGACATTAGCATGAACATTCTAGACATTTATTGTAAAGGTTCTGGGGCCAGAATGAATGTGGGCAAAACCGATTTCATGAGGTTAGGTAGAGGAGGAGCTTTGTCAAGGGCGCTACCCTTCAAGGAAGTTCAAAATTGCATGAAAATTCTGGGGGTTAGCGTAGGGCCTGATGAGATTTTGACAACTAAGGAAATGTGGGAGGAGACAATAGGCAAAGCAAAACAAAGATTGGCATTCTGGGGAAGGAGGAGTCTCACGCTCAGGGGAATAAAAATTTTGTGTTGAATTCACTGTTTTTGTCTAAAATATGGTACGTCCTTGGTTCAGTCTGTATGCCAATACCTGTCGCAAATGTTTTTAAACGCTTAGTGATGGATTTTATCTGGCACGGTAAGCCATCTAAGATAAAATATGACACTCTGATCGGGGCAGTGGAGGAGGGAGGCCTGGGATTGCTGGACCCCATCCTAAGGCTGAGGGCCCTAAGAGTGAAAATGGTAAAGAGCTTTCTAGGTGATGAAAATAAAGAATGGAAATCAACAATGAAATACTTTTTAAACAAAGTTTGTGGTAGGGGGTCTGCAGCCTTATGGATGGGGTTGAGGTAGGGGGTCTGCAGCCTTATGGATGGGGTTGTGGTAGGGGGTCTGCAGCCTTATGGATGGGGTTGAGGTAGGGGGTCTGCAGCCTTATGGATGGGGTTGTGGTAGGGGGTCTGCAGCCTTATGGATGGGGTTGTGGTAGGGGGTCTGCAGCCTTATGGATGGGGTTGAAGGACAACATGACTGTTGGCATCCCAGAGTTTTATAGGGACGTTTTAAGGGCGTGGGTAAAATTTAGGGAGAGTTTAAAAATAACTCCAATTGGGAGGGAAGCGATTTTCAGCCACTGTTTTTAAATCCAAATTTAAATATTGGATGGGGATTTTATTGGAAGATTTGGTATGAAGCTGGGTTTAAAACGATCAGAGATCTCTTTTATGAGATAAGGCCAGGGCTCTTGCCATTCCAAGCTTTTGTGGATGATCTGAAACAAATAAAGGAGGGCTAAGAGGAAGATCAAATTAAAAAGGAAAAATCATAAGTGCAATACCAAAAGAATGGATAGAACAAATAGAAATGAATGAGGAAAAACAGGAAGAGAAATTTGAAATTGTTTTTAAAGAAGGTAACGGTGTGTTTGAGCTTTGTGTTTTAAAACAGTTTTATTTATTTTTTAGAAGCCTTGCTTTTGTGGAGCCAGTTTCAAATTCATATTGGGGAAGAGTGCTTGAAAACATAACAAAGGAAGATATATGGCGAAACATGAGACAAGGTTTAAAGTGTCCAATTTTAGAAAACTTTGATTTTATGCTGGGCCACAATTGTGTTTTTAATGAAATGAGATTATTTAAGATGGGGTTTGTGAACAGTGATTTATGTAAAATATGTGGAAAAGAAAAAGAAGGAGTGAAGCATATGTTTTTCCTTTGTGAGAAACTAAAGTGTTTTGTGAGAAAACTAAAGTGTTTTGTGAGAAACTAAAGTGTTTTGTGAGAAAACTAAAGTGTTTTGTGAGAAAACTAAAGTGAGAAAACTAAAGAAAACTAAACTAAAACTAAAACTAAAAGATTTTTGCACAACTGCATTTTTTCACAGATGTTGTCTATAGATAATTTGTTGTATTTTATGTATGGGTCTAATTTATGCTTAAGCACATGCACTTTGAACTGTATGCTCTTCTGCACTGTTTGCATATGTGGAAAAGAATTGATATGGATTTATGGACATTTTGTTGGAAGTGAAATAGAAGTCGATCAGTAAATGATTTCTTGTGAAATGTAATATTTTGAATGTTGTATCAATAAAAGAGACAAAAAAAACTCTCGTCTGATCTCGGAAGCTAAGCAGCGTCGGGCCTGGTTAGTACTTGGATGGGAGACCGCCTGGGAATACCAGGTGCTGTAAGCGTTTTGCTTGTGCAGGCAGAGCGGTTGAGGTTGATGAACGCGTCCGAGTGGTTGAGTAATCGCTTACGGCCATACCACGCTGAGCACGCCCGCTCTCGTCTGATCTCGTAAGCTAAGCAGCGTCGGGACTGGTTAGTACTTGGATGGGAGACCGCCTGGGAATACCAGGTGCTGTAAGCGTTTTGCTTGTGCAGGCAGAGCGGTTGAGGTTGATGAACATGTCCGAGTGGTTGAGTAATCGCTTACGGCCATACCACGCTGAGCACGCCCGCTCTCGTCTGATATCGGAAGCTAAGCAGCGTCGGGCCTGGTTAGTACTTGGATGGGAGCCCAGCAGTGTTTTTCCTACTGCTGGGCGGGCAAGTTTGCGTAGGTCTGTTTTAATGAACTGCTGAACGTCAGCAAGACCAAAGAGATTGTTGTTGACTTCCGGAGAGGTCACACCCAACACCTGCCACTGACCATCGACGGTGCTGTGGTGGAGAGAGCGAGCAGCACCAAATTCCTGGGGGTGCACATCAGTGAAGACCTCTCCTGGACCACCAACACTGCATCACTGGCGAAGAGAGCTCAGCGCCGCCTGTACTTCCTGCGGAAACTCAGGCGAGCAAGTGCTCCACCAGCCATCATGACCACATTCTACCGAGGCACCATTGAGAGCATCCTCTCCAGCTGTATCGCTGTGTTGGGCTGAAGCTGCACTGAATACAACAGGAAAGCCCTGCAGCGCATAGTGAACACAGCTGGAAGGATCATTGGTGCTTCACTCCCCTCCCTGAAGGACATTTACACCACCCACCTCACCCGCAAGGCGACCAAAATTGTGAGTGATGCAAGTCACCCCGCCACAATCTGTTTGATCTACTGCCCTCTGGGAAGAGGTACAGAAGCCTGCGCCCCCCCGCACTACCAGACTCACCAACAGCTTCATACACCAAGCTGTAAGGATGCTGAACTCTCTCCCTCCTCTCCCCCCTCCACCCTCAGCTACATAACATCCTGGACATTGGACCCACAATGGCCGCCTGCACTACTCCACTTGCACACTTGTACACTTTACAACTTGTTGTTGTTGTCCTGAAAACACAACACTTCTGCTGCTCTTACATAACTTGCACCACTATGCCACTTTCTTTCTACTTAGGTCAAACAGAACTACCCAAGCCTTTTATTGGCCTGACTTTGCACTAGTATTTTATTGACTGTCTATGCACAATTTCAACCAAATTTTGCTGCTCTTATTTTTTCATTATTATATGTGCCCTCTTATTTACTTATTTACTTACTTTTTTGTTTACTTGAATGTTATGTTTGTCTGTGGACTTAAAATTGGTAAAATATGTCTTGTCTTCACCGTGGGATAGTGAGAAACGTAATTTCGATCTCTTTGTATGTCTGGAACATGTGAAGAAATTGACAATAAAGCTGACTTTGACTTTAATCGAAAGTGAATTAATAGATGGACTAAATGTAATGACAATAAAAGAAATTGAAAAGACAGTTGGTCAGGGAGCATTGGCATAGAGGACATGGACAATGTCGGTAGCGTGGAGCTGGTGGTGGACGCCGGCAAACTTCAACTTGCGGGGGCTGTGCCAGTGGGGGGAATGGGGCAGAAAAGGAAGGAGCCAGACCAGACAGAAAGGGAAGAACTACAAAAATATGAAGATACAAAGGTGAAAGAACTGAACACTTTTTTTTTAAAAATGAAAGAGAGGCTTTGAAAGAACAACTGAAGAAATACAAGAAAAATAGGCTAACAACTGTACATTTAGAAAGTGCGTTAAGGAAACAAGAAAGCAGGAGGGGTAGAGCAGTGGATGCTAATGTGAGCTCTTAAAAAGTGTTATGGAAAAAAGAGTGGCAAACTTAACAGGGGGCGTTTTTATTTATTTATTTCTATTTATTATTTTAATGGGGTGGGGTTTTACTTCAATAAACTTAAGAGGTGGTGTAAACAGACTGATAATAGAAACTAAGAAAAGTGATGTTTTATTGCTGCCAGAAACAAATTGGAATTATGATATTGCAGAGAGTGTTAAGAGAAGATGGGATGGAGAGCTTTATTATAATAACAGTGTTAACAGAGGAAGGGGAGTTGCATTTATGGTCAAAAGAAATGTTTTTGATAAGATAACTGAAATTTATAATGATAAAGAGGGAAAAGTTTTAATCTTGTGTTTTGAAAAGGATAACGATAGAGTGATAATGAGTAACATCCATGCTCCAAATGAAGACTTGGATAGAGTGAACTTTTTTAATCATTTTGTTTCTTTAATGGACAAATGGGGTGACATGTTTGTGATGGGAGATTTTAACACTGTGCTGGAGAAAGATGTTGGGGATGGTATGGTGTATGGAACGGATAGAGGGAGAAATGAGTTAAAAAGTGTGATGAGACAATTTAATTTGATTGATGTATGGAGAGAAAAACATTTGGGTAAAAGGGAGTATAGTAGAGTACAGATTGTAAAAGATAAAGTAAAGCAGAGTCGAATTGATTTTGTTTTAACTAAAAAAGAAATGATCACTTATGTTAAAAGAATTCAGTATAAAAAATGTAGTTTTAGCGATCATAATTATATAAACATGGATTTAGATTTTAGCAATATAGAGCGGGGGCCAGGTTTGTGGCATTTGAACACTGAGGTTTTAAAAGATAACTTTTATAGGATGGAGGTGGGAAGTGTGAACGAAATTGATATGTATCAGAATTGTGTTGGAGTGATAGTGTGTTGGTGGGATAATCTGAAATATGACATTAAAAAGTATACAATAGATTTTTGTAGAAAAATGAAAAAAGAAAAGAATAGAAAGGAGGAGGAGGTTAAAAGACATCTAGAGGAAGAACTGGCAAAAGTGGCTGTTAATAAAGAAGATGTAAATAAGATATTGGAATTGGAAGAGAATTTAAAAAAGATAGGAGAGCAAATGCAAAGGGGCAATGATAAGAAGCCAAATCAGGCATATGCTGTACTGGGTAGAGACATCTCAGCGAATTGTATGGTGGAGGGGGAGAAATGTAGACACAAATCAGAAGAAATAAGAAGTATCAAAGATAATGAAGGGAATAGTATTAATTATAAAGAGGGAAATTTAAAAAGAGTATTTTTTATGAAAATCTTTTTAAGAAAGAGGGGATTGAAACTAATGCAAGTAAATATTTATTAAGTCACATCAATAAAAAAGTCAAAACAGATGATAGAGAAATGTGTAATAGTGAGATATCCAATGAAGAAATTGAATGTGCATTAGTGGGTATGAAAAATGGTAAGAGCCCTGGGCTAGATGGCTTGCCGTGTGAATTTTACAAGGCTTTTAGAACCGTTTTAATTCCCATTTTGAATACAGTATATCAAGAAGTTTGGAGTAAAGGATTTTTAAGTCCATCTATGACAAAGGGTGTGATAAAAATAATCTACAAAAGAAAAGGTGACAATTGGAAAATTTTAGACCAGTTAGCCTTTTAAATTGTGATAAGATTTTAGCAAAGTTGCTGGCAAATAGACTGAAGAAGGTTTTATCCACAGTCATTCAAACCAATCAGGCATATGCTGTACTGGGTAGAGACATCTCAGACACAATAAATTCCGTAAGAGACAAGATATGGTTCATGGACAGAGAAAAAAGAAGTCGGTTTGTTGTTAATATACAGTGGGCATCGCTTTCAAATGACCACTTCAGTCAGCAGACACGAGGTGAAGCTGCGTGAA
Organism: Alosa alosa; assembly: GCF_017589495.1. Taxonomy (NCBI): domain Eukaryota; kingdom Metazoa; phylum Chordata; class Actinopteri; order Clupeiformes; family Clupeidae; genus Alosa; species Alosa alosa. The sequence goes on along the minus strand of NC_063196.1, from coordinate 36,449,213 downwards.
GTTTTAGTACCACTTTCAGCCACTGTGCGTCGCTCTGCCACTGTACATCGCTCTGCCTGCCGCCCCTTCTGAAAAATACGGAGGCTACCATTAAACATAATTGTTGCCGAGAGTAATCCCAGCCTACATACTCAATAACGAAATAAATCGAAATTTGCTGTCTACATTATTGTCAGTGTTGGGGTTAACGCAACTACGCAAATCAAAACAGTGTCTTGTGTGATAATTGAGCCAGTAGAGAAATAACTGTTCAGAATTAATCTGTAGCCTTGGGTAGGCTTTTGCAGAAAACAATGTTGTTGCTGATTTAATACTATCTGGCGACGTTTTTAACAGGCTACGCCAATAGAGGCTTAGACAACTATGACCCACGTTTTGGTTTCAGAATTAATTTGCCCTACTTCTTGACTGCAATGTAGTCAATTGACTGCTTAACATGTCATTTTTATTTTTCTGTACAATAAACAAATACATCTGCTTTATGCCGCAGAATTACATTCATATTTGGCTGACTCCTGCAGACGCGCAAAAAAACACTGTTAAACATTTTCCAGTCTCTCCACCCCCATGAACTGTGAGAACACCACCTGTGTGGCTGCAAATGGAGTACAATGTGGAGGACTAAGTTGACCCGGCTGAGTTTGGCTAGGCCATCCTTAAAAATATTTTCGTTTGCCGTAACCCGACCGACCCTGTCAATTTAGAACCCTTTCAGTCCGACCGACTTGCCTGTTCCGGTTGTAAACTTGCGTCAAGACCGACCGATTTTTTTTACTCTAAACAACCAATACAAATAAAATACTATTTATTTTAGTAAGCCTAAGTATTGTGAATATAAATTGCCTACATACAAATGTAGGCTCTCTTAAATAAAACCCTGTGGCGTCATCTCTACACCATTGGTTTACGCATGTCACACTATGGCCTACGCTTCGTTTCATTCACACAAACATCTTGACTCAACACTTATTTCTTGGCACGAAGCTCTGGAAGAACTGTGCCCAGATCTTTTCCCATTCTTTCTCCCCTCTAGTCTAACGGTGACCGTGTTGAAGAATTGAAATTGGTTGTGGTCTATTCAGCATTTCTCAAAATATGGGCTTAACCCAGATTCGAACTCTTGGACAGGGGACTGATAACTGCTGCGTAAGGGCGGATGTCATCAGCCGGCTTAACGCACTGCGCCACAGAATTGACGGCGTGGATGAATAGGGATAAATAACAATAGAGTACACAACTGTTTCACCAGCACATTAAAATGACTTGACTAAAACCGTGCATAACTGGAGGTACACCCGTTATCTGAGCAGTCTGTATGTCCTCATTTTGCGAATGCCAGGACGATATGAGTCTGTTGCATTTCGTTAGATGCCCGAGTCACGCATAATGTTTGAAAACCACTGGCTCGTAATCACAATAATTTAACACACAACAGTTGGATACTTCATCATGTTCCCATGCCTACATTTTGGTGAGTAGCATAGAGATCGTTAAAACAATAAAGTATGGCTCTCCGTTTGGGACATCGAAAACTTATATTTTTAATAGGGTAGACTACCGTTGGAGATGCTGACTTGCAAAGGCCTCGGGATAACACATTATGGTTGTTGTTGGTGGCGTTATTGCATGTTAGTTATGCCTACAATGCAAAATTCAACTCAAACACATAAACCGGCAAATAAAAAATGACATCTTCAAGGCTAAACTCGAATACAAATACAGACTAGAGCATGAATTCAGCACCATGAACACAAAACAACACAAAAAATAAGAACACTCACAGGACTGGACAGTAAACACAAACTACAGGATAAATCAGACGCAAGCTCTTTTTCCATAGAATTAAACAACTTTTACTCCAGATTCGACACAGTGGACCACTCAGACACCTGCAGGACTCTACTGGAGGCCATTCCCACCCTGGAACCAGACCCCCAGGTCCCATTTACAACTGAGGACGTGTGTCAGCAGCTGAGGAGATGCAAGCCTGGGAAAGCTCCGGGTCCAGACGGCATCCTTGCCTGGGTGCTAAGGGACTGCGCAGCTGAGCTCTCCCCCACCATCTATTCACTGTTTGCCAAGTCATACAAAACCGCTACTGTACCAGTGCTGTGGAAAACATCTACTATCATACCAATACCCAAGAAACCCCGCCCCTCCGAACTCAACCACTACAGGCCAGTTGCACTCAATAATCATGAAATGCCTGGAAAAACTGATCCTCAGAACCCTCCTCCCAGTTGTCAGCCCACAGTTGGACAGCCACCAGTTTGCCTACAAGGCCAGGAGAGGGACGGAGGATGCTGTGGCATGTCTCCTCCACTCCCTCCTCCAACATCTTGAAACACCTACAAACTTCGCCAGATTACTCTTCATTGACTTCAGTTCTGCCTTCAACACCATCCAACGCCACCTGATGATCAACAAACTCCACCACCTGCACGTCCCCCCGACCCTCATCCACTGGATCCACAACTTCCTCAGTGACAGACCACAAGCCGTCAAGATAAGTGCAGTCACATCACCACTCACCACAATTAACACCGGCCCGCTTGGGTGTGTCCCTAAGCCCTTCCTCTTCACCCTCTACACCAATGACTGTCAGTCCCACACCCATCACCACATACTTCAAATACTCTGATGACACTGCTGTACTTGCACTCCTCAACGACAATAACTCCATATCTGCATACCAAGACTCCATTTCCCACCTCACACAATGGTGCACTGACAACTACCTTCAGCTTAACATCAGTAAAACCAAGGAACTTGTAATCACCAACACCAGAACACAATCCACAACCCCACCTGCATCAACAACGACACCGTAGAAATAGTGGACTGTTTCAAATACCTTGGACTCACCCTGGACAATAAACTCAGCTTTGAGCAACACACCACTGACATACAAAAACGCAGTCAACAGAGACTCTATGCCATCCGTAAGCTCAGATCACTTTCTGTTGCCCCCTGTCACCTGCTCCTTCTGTACAAAAGCATAGTCCAGCCCATCCTCCTCTACTGCCTTCCCTGCTTTTTCAACATGCTAACTGCTGCCAACAGAAACAGACTCACACGCATCACTCATACCGCAGCCAAAGCAATAGGCCTCCCCACCCCTAATCTATCAGATCTCAACAGTAAATTCACCAAGAACAGAGCACAGACCATCGCTCATGACCCCACCCACCCCCTCCCTCAATCCCTTCTTCATTCTGCTTCCATCAAGACGCAGATACAGGGCTATGGGGTGGAAGCGAGTACGCTTTGGGAAAAGCTTTGTGCCCTCTGCAATAGCAGCACTGAACAACACACAGCGGTGATGGATCATTGTGCCGCCCTCATTCCTCTGTAATGCCAACTGGTGATGGTTTTCCTGTTTGTATCGGTGTAATGTGATGTATATGTGCTGTATATGTGCTGTTGTGATATATGTGCTGTATATGTGCTGTTAACATCTATGTGGGTGGGGTATGTGGTAACAGGGTTGCGGGTGAAGAACCGCAACTGTGTGTATCTATGTATTTAATGTCTGTGAGGCTTGTATTGTATGGTATGTGAAAAAAAATGTCCTATTTATGGACAAATAAACTAACTAACTAACTAAAATTTCTTCCTCACGATTGGAAGCTCCTGTAGCCGCATAGGATTTCAAAACAGGCGAAATGCCACAAAACCGGTTTGTGAATAGGTCTGTGAGTTCGGAGTCCTCTCGACTTCTTTTAAGCTGTCACAGCTGGTGGGAAGGTGTGATTTGTTGGGGGCAGGGCCGGATTAACTGGGCACAAATGTCTGATGGCCCCCCTGCCCCCCAGTCAACGTGAATCGGGTGGTCAGTTAATAGGCCTATATCGTGAAGATTTTTCTTGCCATCTAAGGCACGAGCGCCAAGCCTCACCAAGTAGCCCATTTGTTTACAACTAACATTACATTTAATTAAACTGCTTATAGGCTATGCCGAAATAGTTTTCAACACAACGCAACACAACACAGACCCCGCTTCTCTCGCGTCAGTCACTGACATGAACGAAACACAGAACCGGCTTCTCACGGCAGTCACTGACAGTAGCCTAGAATAAATGCATGGGGAAAAAAACTTCCCCATGACAAAGACATCGTAAAACACTGAGAGTTAATATTTTGTCACTATAACATACATCTGCCCTATGTCAAATGTGTTATGTTAAGTAGCCTAGTGCGTAAATCTGCTTCATAAAGTTGAACAAATACATTTGCTTATTTCACAGAAAAATATAAATAGTAAGTTATGGTAGGCCAACTTGGAGTGAACATACAAACAGGGGAAATTCTTTCTCTAGTAGCGGAGTAGCCTCAGGTGCGCACGTAGACATAAGGCCAAACATGCAAGCGCCAATGAATCGTGCTCTCACGACAATCATGCCGTTAAACTTAAATAGGTTATCACTCTAAGTTCGCCTTCAGGCAAGGAAAACGATGATTTGAAGACATGTTTCGTTGGAAGGGCAAAGGGTAGCAACAGGGCAACACAGAGACAGGCCCGATGGCAGGGCTGTTATGAGAGTATTAAACAGGCATGTATGAAATGTCCAAAACCAGAGATTTACAAAGAAAACAAACTATAAAATCACTAAAAAAATTGTTGTGGCCAAAAATATCATGTGTGATAAAAATAAGTGAATATAAAAAAAGTGTCTTCTCCTATTTCTCCTTAAGTGTGAGGGGCCCGTTGCACTGTTTGGCAGCATGCTTCAGCATGGCCCTCCTCTCCTCCTAAGCAATCTACAGGAGTTCTCTTTCTTTCTTTTTTCTCTGTGCCTGAAGTTCAGACATTTTTTTGAAGATTTCAGGCCTATTGGACATGAAGACATAGTAGACATAGTATTAGAATAAAGATGATAAGTTTGAATAATTGTTGAACCAAACCAGGTGAAACTTGCTTGAGACACACACTATTTCAGACTAACATTATATAAAATAGGGTAGACTAGACTAATTTGTAAAATCGATTTGAAATGTTTTAACTTCCTATGGAATGGGCATTTTTGTGTCTAGACCAGGTCTTGTGAAGCCGTGTGCAAAAGTAGATCAAAATAAAATGAAAAATTAGTCATTTAGACCATTATTTGCTAAGGTATGCTCATGCGTTTTGTAAAATGCCCAATGGAAACTCCCCATAGGACTTTTGGTTACCCAAAATGCATACTGACAATAAAAGCCTTACTGTGTGGTTTCTGGACTATTTGGATTGTTTGTCAGAGGTTCTGATGGAATGACTACACTATGGAATAATTACAGAAATGTCTTTGCATTTTCTTTGTTGGTTCAATGGGTGTGGATAAAATGGATTATACATCTGCACAACAAATATTGGATAAAACAATGGATAAAAATATGGATTCCTGTGCCTATTTCAATACCCAATTGGCTGCATCTATCTTATTGATAAGGATACACACTGCAGCTAGAAGGTAGGGAAGCACCGGAGGGGGAGGAGGGCAATTTGATACAATTTAATTGAGACATAGTAAGATTAATCTGACAATGTAAAGCACTATACAGATTGTACATGAAAAAGGTTGTCATATATGGATTCCCAAGTGTCCAAGCTTTCAAATGGTGTATAACATTAGCAATATGGTGCAATTGATTTATAATGTTGGGGGAGAGGGGGGTGGGTGTGTTGTGGAGGGCACACTGTTTCATAACAAGTGTTATCCTGCAGCCTAGGTTACTTACAGATTGTGGCATTGTGCTAGTTAGTTTTTTTAACCAACCAATAAAGTTGTGTTGTGTGAAGTGTTCACACTACATGTTAAATTGTAGCCTACCCTATAGGCACAGGCTACTTCAGATCAGGTCACTGAACGTTCCTTAAAGACATGTCAATCAACACTGATTTTGTCTCTGAGCAAGATCAGTACAGCAAAGGCTAATGTGAATAATTAAAGAGTTAAATGTGATTATTTAAAGAGTTAAACGTTTTGCACAGCCCAGTTTAGGAGACATTTAACTCTTTAGGTTATTCACATTAGCCTTTGCTATACTGATAAGGTCTGTGTATTTGCTTCACCTTTTGCCGATCTAGACCAAGTACAGCACGTAACCTATTCATCAAATTAACTCGTTGTGTCTATATTTCTGTCTCATATCGCTAACTTTAACAACATTTAAACAAAACCGCTAATGCTACGTTGCTACACTAATCTCAACGTCTTTTGCTAACAGAAGTTGAAATTTTCAACTAGCCCACCTGTGACATCTCTAGGCACCTCTCCTCGCCGTGCTCACATTCCAGCTGACATTTCAGACGCATCTAGGCCTATCTGCGCTCACAAAAGGAGGCTATACTTGCGCGAGCGCTCTGTTCACGTTGCCTCTGCAGCAACAAGCTTCCACTGATGTTTAGTAAATGCACATAGCCTAACATTCATTGCTGAATTTTTTAATGGCAGTCTGGCAACACCAAGATGTGTTTGCGTTTGCACAATAGTAAACTCAGCTCACGTTGACCCCAAATATTTTCTCATCGGTTCTGCACAAACCACGTAAGTCAGTCATTTTGGATTCAAAACGGCGAATTTCGTGATTAAAATATGGGATATTCTACGGGAAAACATTAAAACGGCAAGACAGCGGGGAAAGTTAAAATACGTGATAAACACGGAAAAAAAGTTGGCATGCATTGTTTTAGGTCCCGTGCACAGGGATTATTTGTCATATTATTAATCACATATGATTATTTGTGAAATTGTGCAAACAGGCGCAACACATTTGAAAAGGAAGGACGGGTAGCATGCAAGCTCACGGGAAAGATTGATTTAAGAACGTTATCACAGTGTGTGGCTGTGGCGCAAAGCAGCGCGGGCGGAAGACAGCGACAATTGGCAGGGGAGGGTCATGTCTTTTTTAACAATTCTGTCGGAGGGTCATTGAACAATTTCTAGCAGGCAAGGGAGGGTCATGCAACTTTTGACTGAAGCACTCAAAATTCCTCCGGTGGCCCCTTCAATAAATAACGAACAGTCCCTAGATTGCTGCTGGGCTAAATGTCTTAGTTCATGTCTGTTAACAACTCATTGCCGTCAACGATAGCCTATCTTCGCGGTTCGTCCATTACAAACAAACATGCAATGTGAACGTCTGGGATTGGGAAGAGCACTAAATGCTCTACTGAATAAGCACAAAAGTCAAACCTTTAAATGAAAAACACTCTTTAATAATCAAAAAATAAACCCGCTAATGAAGTAAACTTGTGACCATCAAAAATCGTTTGTCGCCTGTAACTCCGTGATAACAGGATGTAACAAGAAGGCATTTGGCTGAGCAACGGAGGTTAATATGCTCTAGATTTTGTCCAAATGATGTCTGTCTATCATCGTTGCACTCGGAGAAAACCAGAAAGTTTAATTTGTCCTGTGTTTCTTGTACGGCTGCAAACGGGATTCACTCGCAGTTAACCAAATATTTCTTTATTAGGGCAGGCATATTTCTGGCTATTAAATTATTTCTAAACCAGTCTGCTAAAGTCTGTAGTGAAGTCTGTGTAGGGTTTTCCAGGCTCCATTTCTTTTTACGAGACACCCTGCTCACTTGAGACATCTACCGGTTGTTTGGGTTGTTGCAGAGTCACTGGAAAAATACAAATTAAAGTCGCGTGATACTGCGTGCGGACCGCGAGTGAAGCTGGCCAAGTCGAAGCACTGCCCACTGTACATGTTTGCTTAATATTTGTGTCTACATGTTTAGACTTAATCTAAAAATATATACGTGCTAACAGGAGTGAGGCCACATTTACACATAGCCGGGTATTTAGAGAAACAAATATTTCCCCCCCTCCGTTTTCAATAATAACATCGTGCACACAACATTGTTTTCAAAAAACTTATTTACATCAACCCGCTCACATAAAATTTACATCAAATACGCTGTCGAGCGCCATAATAACTATGCCAAACCTATGGCACCTTAACAGCATCCATGAAAATCCTGATCAGTAGCCAAAGAAATTGTAAACATCAGGCGCTCACATGACGTTAAAGAAGCTAAAACGCCGTTTATCCCTGTTGACACGGCAGCACATAACCGGCGTTATCAGAAATCTCCACTTTGGCCGGAGGTTTTAGAAATAATCGTTTTCTGTGATAAAAACGGGGTTTTGGTGTAAACGAGAGGCCAAACCGCAGGGAAATATCTGCGTTTTCCCTTCGTGTAAACGGGGTCTGAGTAAGAGTTGATAGCAATGACGTAGAAGTAAACTGTGTAGAGTTCCGTGGTTGACGGCCTATCAGCGACACCAACAACATTTTCGCCTTTTTGCCTCAGCTGATATTACAGGGATGCAAACAGCGCGCTTTTCAGTGCCTCCTTCACGTTCCTTTGGGCGACTTATATGAATCGTGCAGATCCGATGAGTTTTTTAGGGGCGAGGATGCAGGGATGCTTTTCGGCGACTCTCGCTTTTTTCACGTCATACGCCCTACCGCAGGCTACCAGAGGAACCAGAGCAGCGTTTATGGGCCTGCTGGTCAAATGTGTGGTGCTTCGGTCACTCATCTGATAATATTTTTTCATGTACCAAAGGAGCGGTAGATGTAGGCTAGCCTATCACTCTGATACCAGCTAAGAAAATATAGGCTACACGCACTCCGTTAGGAGGCAACTCTCTCAGTTCGCACTAGGCTATTTCAGCTGGAAGTTTTAACAACTGTGGACTAGTGTGCTTTCATTCAGCTGACGGTGGCGCTGCCATCTGACTGATCATCCAGAACCGTGCAATAATGAAATTATTCCACCTAGCCTATCAGTAACAAAGTTCGAACTAGACACTGACATAGTAGGCCTAACCGACAACATTTTTTTTTAATGTAACCTAGACCTAGTACCTAATGTTACGTGGGAATTGCAAGAAAACGAGTGAAAACAATTCCTTACTTGTAACCACTTAAGTGCGTGTGTCATTAAAACGGTAGAAAAACTGAATCAAAGACGGTGCTGTCCAACAAAAACAGCATGGAGTTAAAACATAATTTAAAGTCCCAGACATTTAAAGGGACAGCGATCACTCAAGACATTGGCCTACACCACAACTGAGTGATGAATGTGAAATGCTTTGAATAGCCCACAAAACACTGCATTTAGATGACAACTTCGTGAAGAACCACGCTAATCTAGTTAATGGTGAATTAAGTTTATGGCATTCACATTTAAAGCATTCAATAGCTGAAAATGAATGTTCAATGAAAACTTGATCAGTCAGTTAAATTGTTCTCATAAAAGGAACAGCAGGCCTACAAACTATTCCAAAAAGGCTAGTTTTATTGCAGTGACAGAAAACTTCAACATGAGTTTACACCATGTTAAATTTGCTATAATTTAGCCTATAATATTGGCATTTGAATCCATGAAAATTAACCAAAATCTATCATTTCCTATCGACAACAGACCCCAGTAACGCATCGAATCGGATTGCTTCACATTTTGAAGTATTGGAAAGATTTAAATCGTTGGCTTAAAGAATCGATATTGTATTGAATTGTGATTAAACTCGATTTACACTGCTAAATGGCATTCTTATAATTACTGTTGTTTTGGGAAGTATTTATCATGCAAGCATCGTGCAACCATGCTGAGTAATGCAATGAAATTATAGTTGTCAATTTTGCATTAGTAAAGCAGTCCACTGATGTGCATGTTTTCATGTACTGCTTTTAGTGACAAATGTGCAACAACAATACTATACCAATAATAATGGTTTTATACATCCATATAAATAGATTTCTGGGCCTATCCTTAGACTGGAGGGGTTTTTTTTTTTGGGGGGGTTAGTCGGTGGTGTTTGTTCTTCATTTTTCAACACACGTTTGGTTTTTAAGTGTCATTTGTTTTTAATAAGTGCCAAGTAGAGGTCTGCACTCCTGCGGTAGACCCGCGGGTCCCGACCAAGCGGCAACATTCTAATTTGAACGATGAAGCCTACCCGGAAATGCGAAAAATTGCAATACATCGAAAATCCACTAGGGGCAGGTCCCAAAAGGGAGCAAATGTCCATAGACCCCCCCATGTTAAAATGTCCGTTTTCACAGCATAAATTCATGCTTTTACAGGTTGGTCCCATGGACTTTTATTGTATTTGTTGGTAGTTCCAGAGTGCCTGACAACTGTGAGGGGGGTGAATTTCTTTTCTAACTCGTTAGTTTAGATCGCATTTAGATATTAAATGTATGAATAATTAAGGGTGTGGTCAACTTGATTGACGGCTGGTGTCGAGGCAGCAGACGACGTCACTAGCTGAGTGGAGGAAACTCCGAAATTATGTCTTGGCTGTGATCCTACACACCATATCCTTTCTGAAAATGTTTATTCAAATACCTGATAAAATGGGTTGCTATTAACTGAAGCCTACTAACCGACACTAAGAAGACTTTGCTCCAGTTTTTCAGGTAAGTGACATTCCACTACTATTTCAGAGACGGTTGATAAACTTAACTATACAATCTTTGACTATTTCACGTAGATGTTAGCATTATAGCATCCATGTTAGTGGGCATTGTAGCAGCTACTATAGGCTACGTTAGCGTCAAATCATTTCAAATAAGTTTATGTCGAAACTGATGACCGAATGGCTGAAGCACACACATAAATTTAGTTAACTTGAATAAAGTTAACGTTAGTGAAAACCGATTGTACTCCCATTGTGAGTTAGCTTAACGTTTGCCATACTAGCCAGGTGTTTGAGTCAATGATCAGACAGCTGTAGCAGCTAACGTTAAGCACGTTAACGTTAGTTCACAAACATACTGGGGTAACAAAGCATGTGTTCTCGTCAAAAAACCTGTAAACACTCTGTGTGAATGCTTAGTCCGTTGTCAATTTATATAGTCTTTGTGTTGTCACATTTAAGATAGAAAAGCGTTCGTTCAGATGATAACTTCAGCCGAAGCATTAGCTAGTGGAGGTAAAATTGTGAACCACTATGAACCATTGACTATATGTTGAACATGGAGCTGATAACGAGCGATAACGTTAGCTAGTCACCATAACTGTTGTTAGTTATACAGTGGGCAGTGCTTCGACTTGGCCAGCTTCACTCGGTATCACACGGCTTTAATTTGTATTTTTCCAGTGAGACGCTGCAACAACCCAAACAACCGGTAGATGGCTCAAGTGAGCAGGGTGTCTCGTAAAAAGAAATGGAGCCTGGAAAACCCTACACAGACTTCACTACAGACTTTAGCAGACTGGTTTAGAAATAATTTAATAGCCAGAAATATGCCTGCCCTGCCCTAATAAAGAAATATTTGGTTAACTGGCGAAGTGAATCCCGCTTTGCAGCCGAGAAAGAAACGCAGGGACAAATTAAACATTCTGGTTTTCTCCGAAAGTGCAACGATGATAGACAGACATCGTTTGGACAAAATATAGAGCATATTAACCTCCTTTGCTCAGCCAAATGCCTTCCTGTTACGTCCTGTTATCACGGAGTTACAGGCGATAAACGATTTTTGATGGTCACAAGTTTACTTCATTAGCGTTTTTTTTAATTATTATTATTATTAAAGAGTTATTTTCATTTAAAGGTTTGACTTCGTGCTTATTCAGTAGAGCATGTAGTGCTCTCCCCAATCCCAGACGTTCACATTGCATGTTTGTTTGTAATGGATGCAACCGCGAGATAGGCTATGCGTTTGATGGCAATGAGTTGTTAACAGACATGAACCAAGACATATAGCCCAGCAGCAATCTAGGGACTGTTCGTTATTTATTGAAAGGGCCACCGGAGGAATTTTGAGTGCTTCAGTCAAAAGTTGCATGACCCTCTCTTGCCTGCTAGAAATTGTTCAATGACCCTCCGACAGAATTGTTAAAAAGACATGACCCCCCTGCCAATTGTCGCTGTCTTCCTCCCAGCCACAGCCACACACTGTGATAACGTTCTTAAATCAATCTTTCCGGAGCTTGCATGCTACCAGTCCTTCCTTTTCAAATGTGTTGCGCCTGTTTGCACAATTTCACAAATAATCATATGTGATTAATAATATGACAAATAATCCCTGTGCACGGGGACCGAAACAATGCATGCCAACTTTTTCCGTGGTTTATCACGATTTTAACTTTCCCCGCTGTCTTGCCGCTTTAATGTTTTCCGTAGAATATCCCATATTTTAATACTCTCATAACAGCCCTTCCATCGGGCCTACCATAACTTACCAACTCTGTACTGTAGACCCTATCTGGCTATTTATATTTTCTGTGAAATAAGCAAATGTATTTGTTCAACTTTATGAAGCAGAATTAACGATAGGCTACTTGGAACATAATACATTTGACAAAGGACAGATGTATGTTGCTAGTGACAAAATATTAACTTTCAGTGTTTTACGATAAACTTTGTCATGGGGAAGTGTTTTTCCCCATGCATTTATTCTAGGTTACTGTCAGTGACTGCCGTGAGAGAAGCTGGTTCTGTTTCGCTCATGTCAGTGACTGACGCGAGAGAAGCGGGTCTGTGTTGTGTTGCGTTAATTTATTTTCATTGGGCATGCCGTGTCGTGTCATTCCACAGCTCTTCAGTTCTGACAAAGCCAAAATTACTCCTTTTGAAACAATGAGTGCAGGAAGCGTTTGTATGGTTATATTGCTTGACGGGGGGGGAGATCCCAAGCAGCTTTCAGCCATAAGGATACTTTGAGAACATTTCAATTCACCCGACACTAATATTCAAAATATTGAAAACTATTTCGGCATAGCCTATAAAGCAGTTTAATTAAATGGAATGTTAGTTGTAAACAAACGAGCTACTTGGTGAGGCAGGAAATGGTGATGGCAGGAAAAATCTTCACGATAGGCCTATTAACTAACCACCCGATTCACGTTGGCTGGGGGGCAGGGGGGGCCATCAGACATTTGTGCCCAGTTAATCCCTGCCCCCAACAAATCACACCTTCCCACCTCTGACAGCTTAAAAGAAGTCAAGAGGACTCCTTACTCACAGACCTATTCACAAACCTGCAGCATTCTGCCATGTTTTGAAATCATGCAGCTACAGGAGCTTCCAATCGTGAGGAAGCAATTTTGCATTGTAGGCATAACTAACATGCAATAACGCCACCAACAACAACCAAAACTAGGCTAATCATTGTCAACATGTAAATTAAATGTAACATTATTGTGAATCAAATTAAAATGTTCTATTTTGCAAACGTAGGCATAGTAACAGAATAATTTAATAATGTTACAAAGATGCTACATCAATCCGTATGTTTCATTAGGCTACTAGGCTATATGTTTTGCCTTGATTCATTTAGGCTAGGCCTTTTTATTCAGCCTAACTGGCGAATTTAGGAGCAACTCCTAACTTTAGGACTCCTAATTTTTTCCACAAAAAGTAATTCACGAAGAATTTTAGACCTAAAAGTAGCACCTAAGTCTGGGACAGCTTAAGTCGAGAGGACTCCTAACTCACTAAGACCTATTCATAAACAGCTTTTTGTGGCATTTTACGCTATGATGTTTTGAAATGCGTAGCCTATGCGCAACAGGAGCTTCCAATCGCGAGGGAACAATTTTGCATTCATAAAAGGGATGCAATAACGCCACCAACAACAACCAAAACTACTCATTGTTAACATGTAAATGAAATGTAACGTTTCATTGTGAATCAAATTAAAATGTTCTCCTCTTTGCAAATGTAGCCTAGGCATATGGTGACAGATTAATTTAATAATGTTGCAAAGGTAGGCTACTGCATCAATCCATAGGCCTATGTTTCATTAGGCTACTAGGCTATTTGTTTTGCCTTACTCTTTATTCATTTAGGCTAGGCCTTTTTATTCAGTAGTTAATCATCTTCCGTCCTTCGCACTACTTGTGTAGCGCACGCATTCTCCGACCTGTCACCAGTCACTCATCATCGGAAAAGAGGTGTTTGGAATTCCCGCGTTACAATCGTCAGCCAATCAAGGTGGTCACTTCAGTCAAGCTCGTGCATGAGTAATGACGTAATCCATAGCAACGAAGACTCACTCCTAGTTTAGGAGTTGTCTGAAAGGCTTTGTGAATAACTTTTAAGAGAAAACTCCAAGCTAAAATCTTTAAGTGCGATTTAGGAGTAGCCTACTCCTAGTAGTAAGATAAAAGCCTTTGTGAATAGCCTACGGCCCCAGTTATTCATCATCTTCTGTCCTTGTGTCGCTCACGCATTCTGAGACCTGTCACCTGTCACTCATCATCGTAAGGGAGGTGTTTGGAATCATGCCCGCATTACAATCATCAGCCAATCAAGGTGGTCACGCTTGCCCATTTACCCAAATTAATGGTTGAATATTACTGATGATCATTGTTATTTAAGAACATGCAGTGTGTGTAGGGTACCAAAAACATCTTGCTCGTAAAAAAGCATCATAACGCACATTCTGGCGGGTCTGTTATTTACTGTAGGCTGCGCAAAACACAGGCCTTTAGCCTATTTTGGGCAAGCCTGCATTCATTAATTAATTCATTCATTCAACCTTTATTTATTCTCAGAGGGTCATTGAGGGAAGCCCTCATTTTCAATGAAGCCGAGATTACAGACGCGAAGCAAAGCGCTCCACAAACAAGACAACATTCGAGGCCTTGTGTTGAAGAATTGTATATAAAGCCTGCGCTAACAGTAATCCTCCTGCCCCTGATAGGCCTACCACAGCTGTGGATAGTGTGGAATGTTCAAGTAATAACACAATCCAATGTGTGTCTCAATTGTCTCCCGCTGACCACCTCACACATTTCTCTAGATTTTGCAACGAACTTACATGACACAATGCCATAAAATATGCCAGTTTTAGGACACAGAATAATGTTTGTAATGATACCAGGTAGGCCTACGTTTAACAGTAACAAGTGTAATGAGCTATTCATTGTCGAAGGTGAAATTGTCGAAGGTGAAATTCTTACTTTGGAAAACAAACATTTGCCGATATCATTGCCGATCATCAGAATATTGCAACAGATTCTGTGTGTTCTGGACTGCAGGTAACTTGTTAAACCAGTGGTTCTCAAACTTTTATTTCATTCCCCACTTTGATCAAGGGGCATGACTGATGATAGTGGAGATAACTTAAATGTGGCTCCTACACACCGGCCCCTAATTGTTCTCCAAGAATCAATTATTTTACAACATACAAAAAGGAGCCAAGTAATAAAGTATCCATTCTCCATGTCTAGCAAAAATGAGCCAAAATAGGACAGTTCCAATAAGGTAAGTATGCAAGTCAATCAAAGGCAAGTATGAAAAGGTAAGTATGCAAATTACATAAAATGACTAAAACACTACTTCCCTATATAGTGTTATCAGGGGCATCATTGGAGTCGTCATCAGGATTCATCGTCAGCCTCAAGGATCCGGCACAATTTGGTGATGGGCCTCTCAAGGACTGACGTCTTAGTCTTCAACTTCACAGACCTGACCAAGCCTCTTGAATCTGATGTCGTCTCCAGGACTCTTCCTAATGGCCAGGACCCTCGTGGAGCAGTTGGATCGACCACCAGGACGAGGTCTCCGATGTTGAAGTTTTTCTTCATGCCTGTCCATTTCTGCCTCTCTTGGAGCAGGAGAAGATATTCTTTCGTCCATCGGAGCCAGAAGAGATCAGCCATGTACTGGACCTGTTTCCAGCGCCGCTTGGCATAGATGTCGGACTTCTGAAAGACTCCAGGGGGCAGCGTTGGCATGGTCTTCATCAAAAGGAGATGATTGGGGGTCAGCGGTTCCAGGTCATGGGGGTCTGAGGACACTGTGGTGAGGGGGCGGCTGTTCAGGATTGCCTCCACCTCACAGAACAGGGTTTGAAGGCCTTCATCGTCTGTGGCTTGCTGATGCAGAGTGGAGTTGAGTACCTGCCGGACGGATCGAATGAGTCTTTCCCAGACCCCGCCATGGTGTGATGCAGCTGGTGGGTTAAAACTCCATGCAATGCCATCAGGAAGCAGGGCGTCTTGAATCTTCTTCTGATTGAGAGACATCAGGGCCCTCTTCAGCTCTGCATGCACCCCACCAAGTTCGTCCCGTTGTCAGACCTGATGTGCTTGACTTGGCCTCTCCTGCACACAAATCTCCTCAAGGCATGAATGCATGAATCCGTATCCAAAGTATAAGCCATTTCCAAATGTACTGCTCTACTGGACATGCAATTAAAGATGACTCCATACCTTTTGATGGTGCTCCTCCCTCGTCTCACCTCAATTGGGCCAAAGTAGTCCAGTCCTACATTGGTTAAAGGGTGGAAGGTCAGGTAGGATTCTTTCCAGCGGTAGGTCTGCCATTTTCTGCTGACCTACTTTGCCTCTCACACGGCGGCAGGTGACGCATTTGGAGAGCACCTTCCTAGCTACAGAGTTGCCCTTTTTAATCCAGTACTTCTTGTGGAGTTCCGAGAGCATGTGGTTTCTGCCACTGTGTCCACTGCGTTCATGAATGTGTCGAAACAACAGCACTGAGATGTGTGAATCTGTGGGCAAGATGCAGGGGTGTTTAGTATCATCTGGCATTGCGGATCTGTGTAGTCTGCCACCTACCCACAGGAGGCCATCATCCAGTACAGGATCGAGCCTGCAGAGCCTACTGCTGTTGGATACTCTGGGAGGTGTCATCTGCAATGTTGAGAATTCAGGAGAGAAAACTTGTCTCTGACTGTAAATGACAACTGCTCTTTCTGCATCTGCTAGATCTGTCACAGTTAGGTGCTGTTCAACACGGGGCTTTAAGTCTACCACCTTTTGGCTTGACTGTGACCTGTCGGAGTGGGTGAGTGGGGCAAACTCTTTTCCTTTTTCAATTTTCCTCATCAAATTTCTCTTCAGCTTGAGGTACCAAGCTACAGCCTTTAAAAGGCTGATCCAGTTTGAGAAATGCAAAATAAGCTGGTCAGTAGGGGTTCTAGATTTCACCATGGTTGTGAACACTGTAGTGGTTCTCCTAACCTCTGGATCATCTTGAAGCATGGGGCCCAGTGCCTGCACTACTGGCCAACTTTCCTCTGGTTTCCATAGAAACTCCGGAGCATGAATCCATCTCCTCTGCTCCATGAACCTTTTGGCATTCAACCCTCTGGATGAGTCGTCGGCAGGGTTGTCTTTGCTGCCTACATATCTCCACTGTGACAGCTCTGTGCTGTCTCGAATGAATGAAACCCTGTTTGCCACATAGGTTTTAAACCTGGCTTGATCATTGGCGATGTACTTAAGCACCGTTTGGCTATCTGTCCAGAAAACTGAGGGCTCTAAGTCAAGGTGCAATTCTTTCCTCAGCATTCTGTCCACTTTGACTGACAGAGCAGCAGCCGCCAGCTCCAGTCTTGGCACTGTGATGTTTTTCAAAGGGAGCACTCTAGACTTGCCAAGTACAAAGGTGACATGCACTACATCTTTCTGGTTCACCTGTCTGATGTAGCTCACAGAGCCATAGCCACTCTCACTAGCGTCTGCAAAATGATGCAGTTCGGCACACCTGGTCACTCCGAAGCCCTCTGGTTTCAGACATCGCTGCACACTGAAGCCTTTGATCATCTCCAAGCTGTTGGTCCATTCCATCCATCGCTTTGATATGGCCTGTGGCAAAGGCTCATCCCATCCAAAGCCCGCCTGACAGAGCTCCTGTAGCAGCTGCTTGGCAGGAAGAATGAGAGGGGCAAGAAAGCCAAGAGGGTCAAAAACAGAGCTGACAACAGACAGTATGCCTCTGCGTGTATGTGGCTTTTGGCTTAGGTTGATGTTGAACTTGAAGCTATCTGAGTCTACACACCATTGCAGTCCCAATGCTCTTTCAACTGGCAGGCTGTCTTTGTCAAGATCAAGTGACTTAAGGTCTTTGGCTCTGTGCTCTTTGGGAATGGATGATAGCACTGCACGACTATTGCTCACCCACTGTGTTAGCTGGAATCCACCTTTGCTGCACAATGTAGTGAGATCTTTTACCAACTGGATGGCATCAGACTTTCTGGACACTGACCTGGCACAGTCGTCGACGTAAAAGTTGTGCCTGATGGTCTTTGCTACCTGAGGGGGAAAACAGCTTTCATTGTCAGTGGCAGTTTTTTGGAGAGCATAGGTTGCAATACTTGGGGAAGACACAGCGCCAAAGATGTGCACAAGCATACGGTGTTCTTTTGGGGTCTGACTGGTGTCACCTTGTGGCCACCAAAGGAATCGCAGGTAGTCAACATCAGACTTTGCCACTCTGACCTGGTGGAACATTGATTTGACGTCAGCCATGATTCCAATGGGCTCTTTGCGAAACCTCATGATGACTCCAAGGAGAGAGTTGGTGAGGTCTGGACCCTGCAGCAGTTCAGTGTTGAGTGACACACCTTGGAATGACGCAGCACAGTCGAACACTACTCTGAGTTTTTTCTTCTTTCTTCACCCCGTGGTGTGGCAAGAACCAGGTTGTTCCTGGTGGCTGCACAAGTTCCTCCTGTGGAATTTCCTCAGCGTAGTTGTTCTCAAAGATGTCAGCGAGAAATGCTGTGTATTCCTGTTTGAACTGCTCATTCTTTTTTCCTTTTTAGGCTGTACAGACGCTGTTCTGCCATTTGCCTATTGCTTGGCATGTGCACATTTGCTTTCCTGAAAGGCAGTCTCAGACTGTAGTGACCATTCTCCAGTACTGCCTCCTTCGCCATGTGTAGGAATGCCTTGTCCTCAACAGACATTTCAGCCTTTTCCTCCGCTGCATTTTCCTGGAAGTCCTGGTTGTACTGCGAGATTAGCAGCTTTTCCAGACTCGCAACGGAGATCCTATTGACGGTCACACTTCCTCCAGCACCAGCAGCACTTCTCAATGGCCCATTTACCATTCACCCTAAAACTGATCTAACTGTGTAAGGACCCCCATTTTGGCTATTTATTACCTCCCACGGTTCAAGTAGGTGTGGAGCATTCGTGCTGATCAACAGTTCCACCTTTGAACTAATGGAGGGAATTGTGACCTTACCTAAGTACGCCCAATGCGCCAGGTCACTTTGCTTGGGGATGCTGCTACTGGTTACTGGCATGTTCTTTTGGGTCAAGGTGTCAGGAAGATGGAAGAATGTGTCGCTGTCCAATGCTGAAATCTCCAATCCTGATATATGACATGCGCTGAGACTGAGGTTTCCTGATTCATGGTGCGCAGAAGTATGTGTGTTCTCTTTCCTCTCAGATTGAGACGCGTCATGAGCTCCTCTGAGCAGAAGGTGGCAGAAGACCCAGGATCCAGCAGAGCGTACGTTTGTATGACATGGCTGCCCTTTGCTGCCTTGACATTCACTGGTACAATAGAGAGAACGCTCTCATGGTCTCCGGCCCCTATATGAGCACAAGACTTTGCTACACTAACAACAGATGGACTGTCTGTTTCCTTGGTTGCGATGTGGAGGATGCTGGGATGATTTCGTTTGCACATGTTGCAGGTAAGACGCCTACTGCAGTCTTTGCTAATGTGCCCTGGGCAGAGACATCCATAGCAGATCCCCTTAGTTTTCAAAAAGCTTAGCTTGTCTCTATGGGCCTTCTTCATGAACTTTTGGCACAAGTCTAGTGCATGTTTGGAGCTGCAAAAGAGACACGATGGGTCGGCATTTGCTCCTGTGGCAGGGGCTACACTAGTCACATAACTACTGCCAGAGCACTTGGAGGGCCGTATTTTAACAGGAGCTTTCGCCTTTCCTTTAACAGCTGACTGATCTTGGAGATCTCCAAACATGGGGTCACCTGCTATGAGAGCTTGCTTTTCCATAAAAGAGACAAAGTCGACAATTCTTACCCTGCTTTGGCGTTGTTGCTGTAGCTCAAATGCTTTGTTGCGCCATTTTTCCCTAAGTTTGTAGGGCAACTTCACAGCAATGCTTTTCATGGTGGATATCGTGTCCAGCTCCTCCATATACGACATCTCCTCCATTGCATTGCAGCAGCTCCTCAGGAACATGGAGTACTCCTGCAGGGACTTGGCATCCTGTGGTTTAATCTGAGGCCATGAGAGGGCCTTTTCCAAGTAGGGCGCCAAGAGATCTTATACTCGTTGCAAAGTTTTCGCTCAATAGTTTTAGTGCCTTTTGATATCCTCTATCTGGTTCCATATATTCACAACTTTTAACTAGTCGCTGGGCTTGTCCCTTTGTGTACTGTATGAGAAATTGTAAACGGTCTCTTTGGTTGTCAGTTTTGCTTTCAATCATGTTTTCAAAGCTATGAATAAATGACTTATATTCAAGGACCTCACCATCAAAGACCGGAATGCTGCCCTGTGGTAAGGTGGATGACAACTGTTGTTTCATGAGCAGTCTGGTCAGTTCATTTTGATTTTCCAACACTTTGATCATATGACTGTCATGCAGCGAAGCTGGGCACTCTATAGAGGGCGTTTGAGCCTGAGGCTGAAGCTGAGACTGTGGCTGTTGCCGAGGTGGCAATTGAGACTGCAGTTGAAGCTGAGGCCATGTTGGGGGCTGAGGCTGCGGCTGCAGTTGAAACTGAGGCTGTGACTGAGGCCACAGTGGGGGCTGAAGCTGAACCTGTGGTGGTTGAGGCTGTAGCTGAGGCCATGTTGGGAGCTGGGGCTGAGCCTGCGGTGGCTGGGGCAGTTGCTGTAGTTGGAGTTGAGGCTGCAGTGGCTGTGGCTGCAGATGAGCTTGGGGCTGAGGCTGCAGCAGCTGAGACTGCAGACAAACTGGTAGCTGGGGCCTAGCCTGCGGTGGCTGTGGAGGCGGCGGTTGAGGCTGAAGGGCCTGCTGTGGTCGAAGCTGGCTGTGGCTGCAGATGAGCTTGAGGCAGTTGATGAGGCTGAGGCTGCAGTGGCGCTTGTAGCTGAGGCTGAGATTCAGTTGTGGATGGCTGAGTGGGGAACTGGGTAGGCAGAGCATCTTGAGCTAAACTAACAGCTGGCTGAATTTGAACTGAGGATATGTTTGAATCACCTCCATAGGGGAGACTAGGCAGTGTGGTGTACTGCAGCAGTGTGGTGTACAGCCAGTCACTGTTGGTGGGCCTATTGGGTGATGTAGTCACGCTGTGATCTGGGTTAAGCAGAGGGACATTAACATGAACAGTGTTTGCTTTGGGTTTCACTGAAGGGGTTTCAAGAAAAGAAATTGTACTTTCTAGCTCTTCCATGTGTGCAGTTTGTGATGCTCCTCTATCCACTGATGTATGAGCTGTGTCTAAATCAAAAGGAATGGGACCATGTGTGTTCCTTTCAGCAGCCTTTAAATAGTTAATTTTTGCGTTTGATGCGTCCAATTTTACGCAGTGCTTCCCTTTGCTTGCGCAGCAATAATTCCTGCTCCTCAAGTGCATGCTTTTGCTGCAGTTTGGACGCTTCGGCCAGTAAAGCTTCTCGATCTGCCTCTGCATTGATGCGCAATGATCGAGTGGATGTGCGAGACCTGCCAGATGAAGCGCTGGACCTATGCGACTGTGCATCTACAAAATCCGACTCTGCCTGGGCTTTGTCGGGAACTAATGGGGCAGGTGCATGTGCTTCATTGGCAGACGAAGTCACTTCAGTTGCGCCAGGGGAGCTAGAGTTTTCGACAGACTTAATCCATTCAAACACTTTATCAATGAAAGCAACAATATCTGCGAGCTTCGGTTTATACCAATTTTCCTCGTCTTCTATGCGTGTGGTTTCATCAAGCATATCCGCATATGATGCATGCAAGGCTTTGAATTCTTCAAAAAACTCATTAAACTTTGTCATATTTAGTTTAACTTCATCAATACATTCACTGTCTGTCATTAAGTCAATCACGAAGTTAATTCTCCTGGTAATGTGAGACAATTTTCCTTGCCTTGCTTTCCGCATACGAGTCACGGCTTCGTCCTCCATAGGCCTACTTGCAACAAGTGTCTCTGATTCATGTAATTGTTCGTTCATTGTTCAAAAAATAAAGTTCCAAAAAGTCTCAAAAATAAGGATTTCTTTCTTTCAGGTAATTCAATGTCCAATACACGTATCTTCCTTTCAAACTTAAACAATAAACTGATTTGCCGCTTCAATTGTTTGGCCTTCAATCAATTACAAAAAATCTTCTTCAAAAACATGAACAAAACTTCCTTTAGGACAATCCAGTGATTTTTGTCCAACGAAAAAGTTCTTACTTGTCTGGTATTTCGCCGTACATACCCTCAAAGAAGTGATTCCAATTCCTTTGTCCCCCTTTCGCGTGCACGCCGAGGTCCTATATCCTTCTAACGCGCAGTGCAACGCCTTCTTCCTTGTCCAAGTTCCAAAGTTGTCAAAAGTAATCCCATGTCGCAGACGTTCTTGACTAATTGTACTGGCAAAAAAATGGATTCTGGCTTTTCCTGTAGCTTTATCCGTTTTCCCCCAGAGTTGAGAAGGCAGGTAATTCGCAGTGTTTTGACTCGCACCCAAAAATCCAACGAGATGGTTTTGTCCGAGAATATGCCGGTTTTATTACAAATAAAAATAAAATACAAACAAGAGATGCAATGAGATGCAGAAATGATAAGAGTCTAACTGCAAGACAATGTCAGCACAAGAGCAGCGTGTCAGGCAGGTGTTTGAGCGGGCGAGGTCAAGAACAGTCTCTCTGCGGCCTGCTCATCTCCTGTCATGCGCAGGTGGCATCTCTTTTATCCAGGTTGGGTGGCACCAGGGGTTTTTTGGCATCTCTTTTATCCAGGTTGGGTGGCACCAGGGGTGCACCCTCACAAAATGCACAAAAACAAAACATGAGTTAAAAAAAAAAAAAAAAAAAAGAAACTTAAATGTGGCTCCTACAGTGTTATCCCGAGGCTTTTGCAAGTCAGCATCTTCGACAGTATCTATTAAAAATATAAGTTTTCGATGTCCCAAACGGAGAGCCATACTTTATTGTTTTTAACAATCTCTATGCTACTCACAAAAATGTAGGCATGGGGACATGATGAAGTAGGCTATCCAACTGTCCTGTGTTACATTATTGTGATTACGAGCCAGTGGTTTTCATTATGCGTGACTCGGACATCTAACTAAATGCAACAGGCTCATATCGTCCTAGCATTCGCAAAATGAGGACCAGTGTTTTGTCAAATTGCAAATAGCTATTCGTTTTAACGAATTTTTATGATAGTATGAAGTGCTTTTTGTATAGGCTACTATCTTAATCTTGGAATATGGGGAGGGAAGTGGCGCGTCTGCAGTCAGCCAAATATGAATGTAATTCTGCGGCATAAGCAGATGTATTTGTTTATTGTACAGAAAAATAAAAATGACATGTCAAGCAGTCAATTGACTACATTGCAGTCAAGAAGTAGGGCAAATTAAGACACTGTTTTGATTTGCGTGAAGTTATGCTAACCCCAACACTGACAATAACATAGACAGCAAATTAAGATATTTTTTCGTTTTGTGGAGCGGCACCGGTAGGCTATCAAAAGCAGATTTCGATTTTTGCTACCACCGTGTAGTCAAGCCTTAAGCCATACCCAAGTAGCCTTAATCGAGGTAATGTTTAATTACGATTTATTTTGTTATTGAATTCGTAGGCTGGGATTCCTCTCGGTAACAATTACCACTGACAGAGCGATGTACAGTGGCAGAGCCACGACAGTGGCTGAAAGTGGTACTAAAGCTTCACGCTGCCCGCGTCTTAATTGAAGTGGCCATTTGAAAGCGATGCCCACTGTAACCGACGTCTGAAACTCTTATTGATGCCGTTTATTTGTTAAACACAAATTTGAAACAACACTTCTTGTCTATGCAAAGTTTCCCTGTAGGTGATCCAGACAGGCTGGGTGCTGGAGAGGGCTCTGGACTCCTAACTTCACTTCTCGTCTAACTCAGAAGCATGACTTCAGTACTGATTCCGTGGTACTTTGACATTTTTCATACATTTAAATGGAGCAACCTACTGGATTCAATAGTCCTAGCTGTCTGTTCCAGACATGGTTAGCATACTGAACAAACATGAATGCATTTCAGACATTTAGAGTGGCCTTTTATTGTGAGCAGTCCGGGGCACATCTGTGCAAAAATTATCATGACCTCTTTTGATAAGTCACACATGGAAAGTAGCCTTTAAATCAGCAGGTTTTGGTTGGATACAGATTGGATAATTAAAGAATATGGCATCAGTGACTGGCTATTGTTTGACTGGACCTTGGCCTAACTGTTAATAACTACCTCAATGGGGTGTAGATATGAGCTTACACTGTTCCACTGAAAACATTAAAATACAAGAAATGGTTGTTCTACAGAACTTTGAATACACCAAATTTGGTTTTGGTTATTGCCTGCATAAACAGGACATGTGCAAATAGTTGAATATGCCTGTCCTGTCCCCATTCAGCTAAGTGTTCTGTGAGTTTGTTCATTATACATATTGGGAGTATTTTTTAGCTTAATTTGTGAGCACTTGTTCATAGTTTGCAGTAAGTTCAAGGATGTGACTTATACCAATATTTCTGTTTTCAGATCTGGAACATTTTGAAATCCTACCAGATGGGGCTCAAGTCATTGAGCAGTGGCAGCTTCTGACTTCAAAGACTTTGTTCACCAGCAGACCCCTTGATTACCTTTATTTACAGCATTTGCATCTGTCAGTCTTTAAAGTGATCTAATATGTATTGACTATGTACTAGCTTAGTACATATTAGTTTTTGTTATTTTAGTTTCACAAATTCAGTGGTTACCTGTAATGCTCAAGATATACAAGTATAAAAAAAAAAAAAAAAAAAAAAAAAACACCTTTACTTCTGCATCTGGGTCTTCAATTCAACCTACTGACTGAAGCTGACAGATTTGTATAAATGTTTTTGAGAGCACAGGCAAATTGGTTTGATAGATAGATACTTTATTGATCTCCAAGGGGAAATTCAAGGTCTCAGTAGCATACAGACATCACACACAACATGCACTTACAGCAGAAATGGTAAATATAAAGTATAAACATATAACAAAACTCCACTGTACAATAGACAGTTGAAGATAAAAAAACTAACAAAACTAAATACTGACATGAGTTTTAATGTAATTCACAGTTCAGAAAAGTTCCACAAACATTTTCAAGTTCAGTGCCATCAACAGTAAGTTTGCTTTCTGATATTTAAAGAACAGAAATGGGTTTGGCATAAGTAAAGGGTAGGTGTAACATTCATCAATAGACATAAAGTGAAATGTACTGTATAGTCTCAATGGGTTCAATATCACCACACCCCAGCCAAACCACTTCACCTGGACCTCTAGTCCCAGGTTAAGAGCCCATGGACCTCCTTGCCGCCTCCTCCCCATGGTGAACTGCCAAAACAGAAAGGTAAACATTTTATTAGTCATACCTACTTACAAGATAATACAATAATGCAAACCAACACCACTTGTTGTAATCAACAAAAGTACAGTTGTTGTACAATGCTGTAGTACTATTGTGCGATTTGGAATGGGTCTTCAGTGACAAAGTACACTAATATTGGCATTGTTATGCAAAACACCGGACACTGTAACTGGATTTAACGTTTTGATAATAGCCTGACAAGGGGAAACTAGAAATGCAATTCCAAGGAATTACCAGTGCATGAAAATGCTTAAGTTGTGATGTAAAATATCTTGTATAGTTAAAACGGATAATACAGAGATGGTTACTACGGTGATGCTAGGATAGACATGATGGTTGCATAGCTTAATAAAAGTAGACTGTTTAAAAGCTGAATGTAGATAGTTTAAAAGTTGTTGATAGACAGATAGTTTAAAAGTAGACCGTTTAAAAGTTGAAGGTAAATAGTTTAAAAGTTGTTGATAGACAGATAGTTTAAAAGTAGACCGTTTAAAAGTTGAAGGTAAATAGTTTAAAAGTTGTTGAGACTAGAAGTTTAATGAATGTTGATATTCAAATAGTTTAATGGCTGTGTATAGGTAAATATTTGACAATGACTGAAAGTTGGAATGGCTCTGATGTTTGTTAGCAGGTATGCTAAGATTTTTAACTATGCTAACCATGTTACTTAGCTAACATTTTCTAGCAGTTTTGTTAAACATGCTAACTATGTTAACCATGTGACTTAGCTAACATATCTTATCATTTTTAATAGTTATGCCAACTAGCATGCTAACTATTTTAATTATGTGACTTAGCTAACCTAGCTAATCAATTTTAGTAGTTATGCTAACCATGTGACTTAGCTAACCTAGCTAATCATTTTTAGTAGTTATGCTAACTAACATGTTAACAATGTTAACATGCTAACCATGTTACTTAGCTAATCATTTTTAGCAGTTTTGCTAACTATGCTAACTAGCTACAGTGGGTAGGAGTCATAGTTGATGACAAGTAACAGTTACAATGGCTGAACAGTTGAAAAGTTCAGTAGTTTAAAGGGTTAAATTGTTTAACAGTGAAATATTGTAGTGAGGACTTATTTTGAAACAGTTTTTTGGCAGAGGAAGCAGTTGAACAGGATGTGTAGTCTTAATAAGGCCAGTTTGTATGCTTAAAGCCTGAGACTGGCAGTTGATCCAGCTGGCCTGAACACCTGCCATAGGATTCTAATTGCTTAACGGCCGTATTGTCATAATCGGCAATGTTAAGTCTATGGGGATTTTTAAAAAGTTTTTCTTTAATAGTTTAAAAAGTTTCAAAGTTGAAAAGACATACCAACCTGATCTGTTTGAAGACCTACGTTACAAACTGTTCAAGAGAAATTACGTATGGGAAAAAGTGGTAAGCGGAATAATAATAATAAGAAAAAGAAGTTGTTGTTGCCTAGGAAGAACAGTACAGTGCATTTTCATGCACTGTAATAAGGCAAGCTAACCGAACATGAACGCTGGATCGTGAAATGGCCACCGATGAGAAATTTCAATGTCATCTTAGACCAAACTACCACTGACAACTTAAGAGCAATATAGCGATTTCAAAACGTGATATTAAGAGTTAATTAATGATAACAAGTTAACAAAATCGTAGGGTATTAGTTATCAATTCACACCATACGTTGACAGAATAGAGCGAGCTGGCTGATGTTATCGTAAATTAATTAACGTTACGCATGTTTTAACTTAATCTTGCCTAATTAAAAAATATATATGTGCTAACAGGACCTGAGTGAGTAAGAGTTGATAGCAATGACGTAGAAGTAAACTGTGTAGAGTTCCGTGGTTGACGGCCTATCAGCAACGCCAACAACATTTTCGCCTTTTTGCCTCAGCTGATATTACAGGGATGCAAACAGCGCGCTTTTCAGTGCCTCCTTCACGTTCCTTTGGGCGACTTATATGAATCGTGCAGATCCGATGAGTTTTTTAGGGGCGAGGATGCAGGGATGCTTTTCGGCGACTCTCGCTTTTTTCACATCATCTAGGCCCTACCGCAGGCTACCAGAGGAACCAGAGCAGCGTTTATGGGCCTGCTGGTCAAATGTGTGGTGCTTCGGTCACTCATCTGATAATATTTTTTCATGTACCAAAGGAGCGGTAGATGTAGGCTAGCTGCTGACTTATTTGTTAAAATTCAAGGACCTATCTAACTGAACGCCCAGGTTTTTGACTAGGCTATGCAGGTTAGGTGAGAGAGGACCAAGTGCATTGCTTAGGTTGACGACAGAGGAAGGGGAGCCAAAGAGAATTATTTCTGTTTTGCCTTCATTTAATTGCAAAAAGTTGCATGCCATCCAGGATTTGATGTCCTCAAGACAGCTAAACAGTTTGTTGAGGGTGGAAGTGCAATTTGGACTGAAAGGCAGATAGAGCTGTGTGTCATCAGCATAGCAGTGATATTGGATGTTGTGCTTCTGGAGGATGGAGCCCAGGGGCAGCATGTAGAGGGAGAAGAGCAGGGGGCCTAGAATGGACCTACAAAAAAACATTGTCGTTGACAATGACCATACTTAATGATAACAATTAGAAATTATTAGTGTACCTAATATTTATAGGTAGCAAGTAGTAAGTGGTGCTTTGCCCCCCCCCCCCCAAAAAAAGGCTGCTGCTTGATGTCGTGTTGGTAGTAAAAAATATTGTGGAGGTAGTAAAAAAGGTAGTAAAAAGTAGTCAACTCTATGATTCCTGCATATACCCTGATATTACCCTATGCAACACTTACATTGACCATGGTATAAGTTGAAGAGCTCAATTTGATTCCAAATGAGGAGTGGTGGGTGGGACGCAGATGGCTGATTTCCACCCAAGCCCCCTTCTGAAAGGTACCCACGGCTGCCTCCCTCCACAGCGTCACAGTCACGGACATTTCTCCCTGGGCCATCTCAAGGTCAGTGATGGGGATCCCCGGTCCCCTGGGCCATCTCAAGGTCAGTGATGGGGATCCCCTGTCCCCTGAGCCATCTCAAGGTCAGTGATGGGAATCCCCTGTCCCTTAAATCTGACCTCTTTTGGGCCAGATATCTGAAACATAGTGTCATGCTTTCACCTAGTGCTGTAAACTTTGGCTCAAATGCATGAAGATGGGAGGCCTACGTGGATTTAACTGAAAACGCAGCCATAATTTACACTCAGAATAGAACCTTAAGAACAATTAAGTTAATTTGGTGTCTACCCATTAGTCTACAGTCTTATTGAAGTTAAAGGAATTATCCAGAGTAAAATGTACTTTAGATCAATTTACGGATGATTGGGAGTACATACGTTGAGTTGACATCCAAATCATGTCATTCGATGTGTTTTGAGAAAGTTCGATTTTACCGCTTTTAGTCAAAACTTCGTTAGCCTGGAAGTGACTGAGGCATGTAATTTCGCCGCTACAAAAAACGCTATTTTTATACCTCTTCTACAGTTCCAAACAACATTACACTTACGTGGTAGTGAGTAGAGGGTCCCTAAAGCCAAACCGGCATCCCCCGAGGTCTTTATGTGGTCGGATAGAGAGTCCAGAATGAATTTCATCAAGCCAGTACCTTTCCGAATAAAGAATCTTTGCTGCCATCTTCAGGGGGGAAGTCCGTAGAGTCGATTGCGAGTGTGGAGTAACATTTGAAATTCACAATTTCGCCGCCATTTTAAAAAAAAAAAAAAAAAACATAGTCCAGTATTTTTTCGAAATTGAAATGAAGTTGTATGGACTGGACTATTTTTTTTTTTTTTTTTAAACGGCTTTTTTAAATTGTGAATTTCCAGAGCGTGTTACTCCACACTCAGCAATCGACTCTATGGACTTTCCCCTGAAGATGGCAGCAAAGATAGAAAGGTACCGGAAAGGTACTGGCTTGATGAAGCTGGCAGTTTTGACTAAAAACGGTAAAATCGAACTTTCTCAAAATACATCCGAATGACATGATTTGGATGTCAACTCAATGTATGTACTCCCAATCATCCGTAAATTGATCTAAAGTGCATTTTACTCCGGATAATTCCTTTAACTAGCGTTTACTCTTTTGATCCTGTGAGGAAAATTTATTTATCCCAATCCGTGCATTACTGAAACACACACAGCACACAGTGAGGTGAAGCACACACTAATCCCGGCACAGTGAGCTGCCTGCAACAACAGCAGCGCTCGGGGAGCAGTGAGGGGTTAGGTGCTTTGCTCAAGGGCACTTCAGCCGTGCCTACTGGTCGGGGTTCGAACCGGCAACCCTCCGGTTACAGGTCCAAAGTGCTAACCAGTAGGTCCCAGAATATTATAATAATATGTTAATAGATAACTCACTGATTCTATTTTACCACATAGAGTGATATAACCAGTGACGCACTGGATATCTTTAATTTGCACATTCTCAAGCGATGGGGGACACAGGACTGCTTCTGCTTGTTTAACAACATCAGGGCTGGCGTCCAAACCGTAGGATCTAAAGGCAACCGTATCATCGTTGAAGTATGCTCGATCATCTTTAACAATCAAGCGCTTGAACATATATACTTGGCCACAGAGTACTCTTTCTGATTTACCTTCTGGGAGAGTAAGAGCATATATACTCTTCCCATCTGAGAGCGCGCGTCGCTCAACTGTTTGCCAATCAGCGGTCACTATATCCCCAAATTGATAGTTGCAGGCAACTCTTCTTGAAGTGGTCTCCACACACTTCAGCCTGATGGGGAGCCTGTCGTATGGCCCAACTCTGTTTTTTTTTCCTCCATCTATAAGAAAACACATAGCCTAATTAATGAATGTGTAGATTCATTTCAAATTATGGTCAAATAGTTACCAAACCAAACTACCAAATGAAGGACATTACAGGAAGTCATGGGATACCCTAGCCCACAGTAAATTGAACGAAGGGAGACCAGAACGCAGGTATTGTAAGCAATCATTGAACCATATTAGCCTATGTTGAAGACTACCGTGATGTAAATCAAAGAAAACAAACGCATATTTACATCTATGTATGCTAATTAAATTGATTGTAATTGTAGCCATCTAAGAAAACTGCTTAGATTTTGTCACAGCATTGCAGCAAGTTGAATAGCCTACGCTAATTTAGGCTAGCCTAGCTACATTAATGTAGCATCTCGTGCGTATGGCTACTTAAATAAGTGGTTTGGTTGATACGGTTGTGCAAGATTGTCATATTTAGGCAAGGCTAGCTGTGTATAGGTTAGATGTATACAGACTATTACTGGAAGTTCGAAAACTGAGAAGGGTGTTAATTGTGTCACACTATAATGTTAGGAATTAGCCTAAAACCAGTCGAGTTATAGCAAGTTCCGAATTTTAAAGTGGTGATGTAGCCTAGTCTAGATCCTACAAAGTCACAATAAGGGGAACTTAACTTAGATTTGATCTGATAATGATAAATGTCCGACCGTCTTAGAGATATTCAAAAGACCAGAAAACAATGTTAAGGCATTTGTGGAGAAGGATGGTTCCTGTGTTTTCTTCCTACCCCTCACGGTAAGCTACTTGTTGCTCTGATTAGTTAGGTCCAATTGAGTGCAGAGGCATTCCCCCACTGTATCGGTTGAAAAACGCCCCATAATTATGTCCCAATGGAGCAGTATCAGACTCATATTCTGACTAGAATTGAGTATGACTACGTCAGGCTAGCATGCAAGGTTAGAATGCTAACTTTTGCTGAATTTAGGAGAAATATACATGCGCGAGTAGACACAATATAATAAAATAAACACCTAAATGTATAAATCAGACTTTTTTGTTGTAGTAGTGTGATAGAATACATGCTAAGGTAACAGACTAGCTCAAAATCTCGAAATTGACCAGTGCATGAAAAAAACGATGTTTTCACCTGCCGTGTCTCACCTTAAATGCAAGTTATTTGACAAGGCCACATGTTTCACTTACACACAGTATGTTAAGAAGTGGACAGTCAGTGTTATAACAACATACCACGTTTTTCTGCCAGAATTGGGAGTTTTACCTGACTTACCTTACCTGACTCCCTGACTTTCAGGACTTTCCTCTGTCTTCGACATTGCTTCTGGGGCTGGCATGTCAGCATCACTGAAAGCACTTATATCTGGCACTTTCGTTGATGCTCCATCTGTAAAAGGGAAAAAAGATTGGGAATTGTAATTGGCAGTATTGTACGGTTTCCAGCATATTGTAATGATTTAGAGTATACCCTTACCATCAGCAAACAGGCATATTCTGCCAGTTATTCCGATCGCAGTATAAGTATATATACTCTTTTGATCCCGTGAGGTAAATTTGGTCTCTGCATTTATCCCAATCCGTGAATTAGCGAAACACACTCAGCAGACAGTGAACACGCAGTGAGGTGAAGCTCAGGGAGCAGTGAGGGCTTAGTTGAAGCGCTAACCAGTAGGCTACAGCTGCTTTCCCCTTAGAGAGGCGACACATTTTCTCGGAAAAGGCATGATAATTATGTAAGTGATACACTAGGTGCAGCATGGACATATAATGCACATCCTTCAGCTGAACATATAATGCATATCCTTCAGCGTGGACATATAATGCATTAGGGCTGTGCGATATGGGAAAAAATGAATATCCCGATACATTTTATCAATTTCACGATATACGATACATATCTCAATATTTTGAAATCTCCATTAAAGGACCCCATGAAATCACACTTTTACCCTTTACTGTTTTCACTACAATCCCTGCAGATTATATACCATTCTTGGTTAACTTCACAGGTGGTATCCATCCAAAACATTTTATATTTTCATAGTGATTAACCACAATTGAGTTGAAATAAGACTATTTTTTTTATTCAAACAAAGCAGAAACTCTAAAAACAATCAAAATTACAAGAAATATGAAATAGAACTGAACAGAAGTCAAAGTGCAATAAAGTGCAAACTCAAGTGGAAATCCTGAGAAAGACAAAAGTGCTTCCATTAAATAAATAAAAAAAAATAGAGATAGATCTCCAAG
Organism: Alosa alosa; assembly: GCF_017589495.1. NCBI lineage: Eukaryota > Metazoa > Chordata > Actinopteri > Clupeiformes > Clupeidae > Alosa > Alosa alosa. The sequence continues at coordinate 36,416,973 of NC_063196.1, read as the reverse complement.
CTATAAACCATTTAACCTGGTGTGTGTGTGTGAGAGAGAGAGAGAGAGAGAGAGAGAGAGAGAGAGAGAGAGAGAGAGAGAGAGAGAGAGATGTGGGCTACAACAATGCTCACTTTTTTAGGTTTTGTGCTAAGAACACAAGCCTATCTACGGCTTCTGGTTTCAGAGATGGTCTGTAGTGACTACATTCCCACTGGTACTAAATACTCTTTCAGATGGAGAACTGGTTGCCGGCACACACAGGTACTTCTTTGCTAGATGTCTTAAATTTGGGAACATTTGTTCATGCTCCTTCCACCATAACAATGGATCTGATTCACTGTCCGCATTAACAGTCTGCAAGTAAGTAGACAACTCTGTTGTCAGCTGGTCCTTGCTTGAGCCTGAGGTTGTAGTGGAGGGTGCTCTTGCCTTTTTAAAGAAGCTCCCTAGGGTCTTCTTTTTCGGGGGCTCTGGCTCTGTTGATGCATGTGGCTCTGCTACTGACGGGTCATCTGGCTGACCACCTGTGACTCCATCTCTTCTATAGCACGGGACTTAATGACCTCCACACGGTCCTCATCAATGTAGGCTGTTTTAAATCTGGGGTCCAGTAGGCCAGCCATGTCCAGCAGATCATTGGTGGCCACATCATCGAACTTCTCCGTTAGATAGTCCATGATGGTGGCCCTGATTGACTTGGTAAGGTCAGTATCCCCTTCCTGAACTGCCAAGATGCTGGAGTGAAAAAGATGAAGTACAGGCTTGACAAATGACAGTGACATAACCCTCCCCAGATAGAGCATCGACTCTACAAGGGGTTTCAGAGCTTTGTTCACTGATTCAAGAACATCTACAGTATGTCTTGTCATATAGAACAAGATGCCGAGAGTTCTTGTTCGCAGTCAGCACCTGTGAGATGGCTCGCTCCTGCTCCAGTATTCGCTCAATCATATGCTGACGGGATCCCCATCGTGTAGGTGACTCACTTACTAGCTAATGTGGAGGCAGGTTTAGAGTTCTCTGTACAGCAGCCATTTCTCTCCTTTTCTTCCAACTAATAGAAAAGCTGCTCACAACTTTTTTGCAGACCCCCACAGCACGGTCAATACGGGCATCTTTCATGCTTTTCTCTGAGGTATGAAAACATAACAATACACATTCATTATAGGCTTATACATATTAAGGCTAAATAATCTAATTTACACAAATAACTAATTTAGGCCTATATGTAGGCCATTGCAATACATTAAACTAAAATATTATAAACTCATTTTGATGCAATGTGTGCCCAATGTATTTATTTATGAATTGTAAGCTTAACATTAGACTATCAGGCTAATATACATTGTTTAAAGTTTCATATAATCTCACCGATTGCCAGATGCAGCCGATGGCCAAAGCACTGCAGCCGCACCCAGTCATTCTTGGCAGCTTTAACAATGTTAGCGCCATTGTCCCATGCCTTCAGGACTTCGTGCAGGCCCTCCGCAAGGACCTCTGCTGTATGGTCCTTCGTAAAAAAGCTTGTCTGTAGGCACGCATTGTTTAACTCCCAGTTGTCAATAAAATGGACTGTAAAGCTGAGATACGGCTCCATTGTCCTGCTGGACCAAAGGTCCGTAGTAGAAGAAAAATAAGTCACATCTTGCAGCCGACAGGCCAACTTTTGCCTCTCTTTGGTGTATAATTTGACTTCTCTGAGAAGTGCCTCCGACTTGTGCCTATTTATTGGAATCATATCTTGAAATGAAGCTATGAAATTGGTAACGGCATCTGTAATGTCTTTCCATCTCTGAGATGTTCTCATAAGGAGTGGCTTTTAAAAATGATGCCGTTAAGGTCATTTGACGGGCTGCTGGTGGAGGGGTTTTGGCAGGTGTGCATGATGTTCTTAATGCAACAGACTCTTCGTACTGTACCGGGTGGGTTTTTAGGTGATGGAACATATTAGTGGTGCTGCTACCTTTCGTAAGCACTGTTTTTTTGCACACTTTGCAAATGGGTGTAGCTTGCTCCAAGTCCTCCTCCCGATATCCGAAAAACCTCCATATCAAGGATCCTTTATTGGTTCTTTTAGGAACAAGCTCTTCGTCCATTTTAAACTCGAAGTTCGTTTTAGGTCACACTGTCTATGTGTTCACGCTGCAAATCGAAAGAAACTAGAAAGAAGTTCCCTCCCTTTCAGAACTACATGTCGCGCGGGAATTGGTTGGTGAGTGTGTGACAAGTGTTTTTTTTTTTTTTAAACCCCTCAGTCACTCACATTACTGCCTGAAGGAGATGGAGAAAGCTACCGGAGAATGTTTTAAACACGAAACCAGGGCAAGTCTCGGCTGCCGCTTGAAAAAAAAAAAAGGTATGACAATAAAATACTCGATACATACGATATACTAATTTTATATATCTCACAAATCTATTTTGGAGATATATCGAGTATATTCAATATATCGCACAGCCCTATAATGCATATCCTTCAGCTGGCAGAGGAAATGTTGTGAAGCTTAGCCATGGATGTATTGAGCATGCCTGTGAATTCTGGGAGAAGATCCAAACTTCTAAGTTTTTCTTCTGGTTCCCTTGGTGGAACCTGTCATATAGTGAGAACCGATGGGATGTTCCTGTAATGGGATGTGGACGCCTCACTCCCATGTCCACCACTGGTGTACTCTACAGGCCCAAGTTGTTGAATTTTCTCAATCCAAGGAAAAGACAGCTGAAGTTTCTTCTGCTCAGCCATTCTAATGTTGTGCAAGGTGCCCGCAAAGTCTGCCATCTGAGGGCTGGAAAAACTCCTGTTTGGTTCTACTATTTGTGTGTTGTGCTATTCTCCCAGCAACGTCGGAAATGTAGATGGTGGACGGAGGCATCTGCATGGTCTCTTACAGACTTGTCACCAAAGTGGAGAGCAGTAGTACACCACCGAATGCATACAACCAGCATGCAAGACTCCACCTAAGGTACAATAGATTAGTATTGCATTAATTTGGCATGTCCAATAGTCATCGTTGTTGATATCCTTACCGCCTGTCTTTTGTAGCTTCATAAACATTTTGGGATAGATGTCTTTGTAAAGCAGCATCTCCTCTAGTCTGTTTAGGATTTCTGCCTGTGTTCCCTCAGCCGACACTCCCAATTCCGCACAGGCCACAACCAGTTCAGCCTTTTGGGGCTGGTGAAATATGTGTCCAAACAAGTCATTTTCACACACACACATATATACCACATTCTGCAATAATGGCTGTGTCATTAAAATTACAAATACCTTTTTTGAATCTAACACTCTGAAAAGTACATCTTCTATTGGTAGTGATGCAGTTTTCTGTCCTGGATCACTGAGGTGATTTGCCAGCCCTTTAAGCACCTCTGTCTTAAATAGGAGAGGTCCCACCCTGCAGGATTCTCCTACCCATGGTGCAAAAGCAGAGTAGGCAAGGTCTTTGCAGAATGGGTTCTTTGACCTTGTGGCTATACATAAACAAAGCCAATGTAAACCCTTTCAGTTTGCAAACCATCGGTTGTAGACTTGAGCTTGATACCTCTGCTCTTTGCTCGTATTCTTCTCAACAAGGAGCATTGCCTCACAAAGGTCTTTGTGGAGTGAGTCGACAAACTTTGGATAGGCAACCTCACCATCTTCCCTCAGCACGTACTTATACATCACATCCACAGGAGGCCATGGGACACGGCCAAACATCAAAAAGAACAGAGGAAAGCCAGTTGTTTCATGCACCGTGCTGTTGTACATGAGAGTTAACGTGTGTAGCATCTGGGGCCAGGCTTTTTATTCTCTGGGCGGAAGAGCTCTTATCATGTTGCTGAGGGTACGGTTGAACCGCTCGGCTTGGCCATTTCCCTTCGGGTGGTAGGCTGTCGTATGATATTTCTGGAGGAGGGCAGCGATTAAGTCACTCTCAAAGTTCGCTCCCTGGTCTGAATGAATCCGCTCAGAAAAGCCGTAAAATTGCCACAGCAGTGGTGCGACTGGCTGGGGCACCTGCACCGTACGCCGGCGACCCGGGTTCGATTCCCGCCCCGTGGTCCTCTCCGGATCCCACCCAGACTCTCTCTCCCACTCACTTCCTGTCAATCTCCACTATCCTATCTAATTAAAGGCATAAAAAGCCCAAAAAATATACTTAAAAAAAAAAAAAAAGAAAAGCCGTAAAAGCAAAAAAAAAGGTCCCATAACTGTCCGATCCGGTCAGCAGAAGGCATGAGACAGTTTTGTATAATAATAATAATAATAATAATAATAATAATAATAATAATAATAATAAGTCTTGCTTGTAAAAGCTATAGGGCGAGCCGATCTTCTCCTGGCGCCACCTGCGACAAAACGGCACCCATGCCATCAGAGGATGCGTCAGTGGCCAGTATAAAAGGTCTTGAAAAGTCAGGGTGTGCCAGTATGACGTTTGCAAGAAGAGCGTCTTTCAGCGTAAGCAAGGCTTGCTCACAGTCAGGCGTCAGCAGCGGTCAGTTGTTGTAAAAATGCTAAAGTAGCGGAGGTTCATGCCTGCATGGCTCTGGAAGACATACAAAGAAAGAAAGTCAAAGATGACAGCATTTTGCTGGACCAGCTGGACCGCCATACGCAGCAGACACAAGCTCGTCAACGTTTGTCAGAGGTCCAATGAGCAAAATCATTCCGCTTGAGTTGATGCGGATTTCAATGTCTCTCGACGACATCAGCGTTGCTGACTGAGCCGCCCAGGTGCTCCCTGATGTAACCCCACACAACGGAGCTTGTCAGGGTGACACAATGGTCCTCACCGCCGTTTTCCAGCTCCAGCGAGCTGCTGTAGGATGCGTTAAATGGCGAACCCTTTTGCAGCCGTCGCATCTGTGTGTGGACCCTGGCTGTGTGGGGGACCTCAGGCTTTTGCTGAATGCTAATTTATCCAATTAAATTATGAATAGCGACCAGTGAGAGTCCATGCCAAGAGTCAATATCCATAATCTCATTTCTAACATTGTAATGGCAAACACGCCGTCATTGTCTTTCCTAATTTTCAAAACCAATACAGCATCAACATCAGCATTGCAGTTATTTTCAGCAAAATAATGTTGACATAAGCATGTGCTCATCTCAGTTCTTATAACACTAACGTTACCTCCAATGTATAAAAACAACTTGATCGGAGAAACTATTCTACTATAAAATGTAGTGTAACCTGACTAACCATAAGGGCACTCTGTATTTCGAAAAGCAAAAGAGGACCAAGGCTTATGTTAACGACACTCATGTTGGGTTACGATTTGGTAATGTTAACTAATAAACCTTAGCTATAGCTGCTAGCTGCTACTAGATCAAAATTAACCGTACACCGTATGATACCGAAGTATGATAAGAACTAAACTGAAATATATAAAAATTAATATATAGTCATGCGTCAACTTTCTATGAAAAGTACTCACTTTGTGGTATTACAAGGTAACGTTAGCAGTTGCCTTACCGACATTTCAAATTCTTGCCTTAATCTGCTAACTGGGTCATTCCACGTCAATTCAACCAGGGCCCACGCACTTAGGTCTCAAAATTCTGAAAAAATTACCAGGTGTACCTATGTTACCCAGGAGACACACTGTAAAATTGCTCTTATGTAAGACCAATACTTTCCAAGATACAGCCAGTTTTACAGGGGTTGTCGATTTTGTTCGGGCTCTTTTTTTTGTCAAAGTTCACAAGCCCACAGCGCAAGAACTAAACCATGTAGGAGGCTCAAATTTTGCATGCTGGTACATAAATAGGAATAGTATGAAGCAAAATAGTCACGTTTGGTCTGGATAATCCTGCATGGTCATAGCTGTCCCTCAAAGTTGATACAAATTTTATTGGAGTTTTTGGCTGGGCTCTGTTTAAGCCTTCAGAAGACATATTTGTACTCAACTGCCACCTGTGGTTGTTATAGAGATGACGTGGAGAAGCAACAAACGTTATTTAAAACAATGACCGAAGCGGATCCTTGCGGTCCATAAAAACAGCATAGAGACTGGCTAGTCTAGTCCAAAAACTGTTGTAGGCCTATAGCAAATATTGTAGCAAATGTGATGACACCGCTTTTAACTCATTGTTTTAATATTACATTTTTCCTTCCCATGCGTTGAGTGCCAAAAACGTAATATTAAATTTTTTATATTATTACGAAACTAGACACCAACACACCTTATATGTGATTTTGGGAACTCTGTGATGAATGGAAATGAAATATATGACGATCGAAACTCATGAAAACACACAATCTGGACATTTTATCCGGACATTTAATCTTAAAACTCTGCTTTTGATGGTTGCCGCTTTGGGTTGAATCAGTGACACATGCACGTCAGGTCAAAACCAGGCCATTTTCGTGAGTTTATCACTAGGTGGCAGTCTCGCCAGGTCACTTCCCGGAAACTTTACAGGCAACACTTAATATTTCATCAAAGATGCTACATCTCCATTTCTAGAAATAAAACAGGGATTTTGATGAAAACTAGCCACTGTTTATCTTGGGATTTCTTAGGAACAGAGGCATGTAGAAATAAACGGTTTGTACCCACTGAGAGCTTAAAGTCTCACCTTTCAAACAAGCCATAGTATGTGTCCATAGCTATAACATAGAATACGCTGTGGCTCTACAAAAATCGTTAACAATGATCAAGATTGCTGGCACTCTAGGCCAAAGCTTCCGAAAACAGCGCGGCATTCAATGAGTCAAAACATTTCACTCGCTGGAGAACGTGCTGTTGCGCAAACAAATGAATTAGGGTGATCTGCATCTCCGTTCACCAAAAGCTATGGTTTTGCTAACCCATTCGCACAATAAATATTTTCTGAAAGGTTCTCTCCATTGTTAACGTGCAACATTTCTCCATGTGGATGTGGGGTAGTGTCAAGCAGTGAAGTGATGGCCTATTGCAAGTAGACAATGTTCAGACAGAAGATGGGCACTGCTTTTTCCGTTGGTATTTCTGTCCACGAAAACTGTTAAAATGGTTTTTAGCAGTCAAAATTTAATTTTCCTGAGGTTAACCTTTAATGAAAGTAACACAAACATAAACAAAACAACCAGATGCCTCTTCATAAAATAACAAAGACACCTGCATAAACAATAACAACGTTCTATCGTGAGACTGCATTTCGTTTTTGGAGCAGCGTATCGGTAGGCTATATTAAAAGCAGAAGATTTCCCATTTGCGTCGGGATTTAGGCGTACCGGTAATTCACTTTTGGATTGTTTGACTATAGTGCTAACTGTTAGGACTGTCGCAGGAGACGTACTGAAATGAAAGTTCATCAGGGGTTAATATTGTGGAAACAACTGAAAAACATTGGGTAGGCTAAACATGGTCCATACCAGAGGAGGCTCCTTCATTGAGGAAAGGGAGGAACACCCTCCCTAAAATTTCAGAGAAAAATAAAAATATATATAGTGAATTACTAATCTGATAAATTACTGTTAATATTACCATTTTAACACTTTGAATGAACAAAGTCGTTCTCCTAGGTCAAAATGCCAACAGCACCCCCTATCCCAATTGAAAATTACTGTATGGAGGAGCTTCCTCCTCAAGCCCCTCATTGAAGTCCATTATAAACGCCTCAGACCCCAGCGGCTCATGAATCACGTCGTTTTCAATGGCCAAGGGAGGAAGCTCCTCCGTACAGTAATTTTCAATTGCGATAGGGGGTGCTGTTTTTAGCGGCAATGGTGAACTAATGAGCAGCTGCTCTTCAAGAACGTTATCTGCAGTCATACAGCTAAGAATCTTGCGTTGAACCGAAAGCTTGTTTTTTGCTCGTGAAATAAAGAGTAGCCTACAATAGAATCATAGGACAATGTCTATCTTTTATACATTCAAATACAGTGTGAAGGTTAGGATCAAAGCAGGCAGACCAGTTCCAAAAATTCATATTCCAAAAAATTATGGTAAGGCTAGTGTAGGCTACTGAATGCTACACAGTATGACAAATACTCATGGCTAACTGGTAATGTTAGCACAGAAAACAATCAGCTATAGCCTACTGCTGGCCTGTCACAAACGTGGACAGTTCAGAGATTTGGTTATAAAACTTTTGGATATAGTTATGCGTTGTTATAATCATCCAAGTTATGCCTTAACTAAACAATTGTTAAATAATGTTCTTGTTGCTAATATGTTATCGTTTTCACCGTTATAACTGTATCTTTGGATGGTAACTGTTACATTCTGGCTCAGAAGGTAACAAAACCAAGGAGGACACGGACACAAAATTGCTAAAATAATTAAAGAATTTATTTCAACAGAAGAAAAACTATATACAACCGCCACAATGTATGGGTTAGTCAATAGATCAGTAGTGTTAAGCTGTGTCGGCATGCGATATTGGTGTAATGTAGAATGAATATATGAAGAGAAATCAAATACAAGACAACTCATAACGAAAAACCAAGGCAAACAGCAGACGTGCGTCTGGAGTCACCGGCCATTAGCAGCACGCGCGCCATATTGACAAAGTCCGGCCTTTTTAAGGGCAGCAAATCAGGTGCGGCCTTAACAAGCGCCAAAGCCACGCCTACATAAGGTTGCCAACCACCGTCCCGAATTGTGCGGGACATCCCGTATTGTGGGTGATTTTGATTTGTCCCGTCATGGACAGCACCACTCCCGATTTTCAATCACAGCTCATCGGCCTTGTTAACTTGTCAATAGTGGGCTACTGTAAACACACCTGGAACAAAGTGTCCAGTGGCATCGACCACGCGCATCTCGCACTGTGCGCACGGCACCAAGGGACAGAAGGGGCACCACAATTTAGCCAGAGAAGCTTTACTGCAAACTGCTTTTCCCTCTTCTTAGAGAACGATTACAATGTCAAAATGCAGCAACAGCATCTTTCATTAGGATGATACTTTTTTGGTCCCCTCAGTCTATCTATGCAGCAGATCTAACTTGAACGTTATGCTACTCGTTTTAATTGGGAACGAGAGGGAGAGGGGGTGGAAGTTTCCAGCTCATGAGAACAAAAACAACGCGAGGAGATTGCGGAATTATCTGGTTCACACTATTCTACCAGAGCCCGTTTACGGAGAGCCGGATCACTCCCTATTAACTCCATTGTACCTGCAATATGTTGCAGTTCTGTACCTGCAATATGTTGCAGTTCCGCTAGGGGCGATCACGAATAAGTGCAAAAACAATGGGGGTCTATGGAGCTAGACGGCTAAATTTGTCTCCTTCACCTGGTTGTCGTTGAGAAATTGAAGATTTGATTGTGGTTTCTGCAAGCTCAATATGGATTATAGGTCGAAAGTTGAATGAACGAGTAGTCACGTCCTTTCGATTTCTTACAGGTTGGGTCGTTGCCCACAACACACTAGCTTTCTGCTAATGAATGACGTCTGACACATTTGAAAGGCTTTTTAGAACAAATAAGTGACTCAAAATATAATACTCAGCGGTTTGTATTTTCTCTGCCTCCTCTTTTGACTGCAACATTCGAATTTCTGGGCAAAAAATGATAAAAGTGGATTTGAGGGGGTACAGCTCCATAGGCCTCCATTCATTCTGCACTTATTTGTGAGCGCCCTCATGTGGAACCAGAAAAGGAACTGCAACCAGTTCAGAAACCGGAATTTTCGAGAGTGGCGGTTCTCCCCTTATTAGACATTCTCTGATTCTACTGACCAGTGAGTCTTGAAGTCTTCAATAATCCGTTTCCCTTAAACTAAGCTTTTACATGAAGCACATGATGGGCTATGCCAATTGAAACACTTTCCACTGGCTACCAGGTTCATAATTCACTTTTAATTGCAGAACAGAAAATATCTAGCTAGCATCATACATGCTTCTATTTCCACAGGAATGAAGGTTGTTTACACCAACTTAATATTCTTATCATTGTATTGACCATAGGCTATATTTGAATGGAGCTGGCAAAATATTATGAATACCTTGTAGACAATGCTCTTAAAGTGACAGTACACCATTTCATTGGGGTGTCCCGCATTTGAAGTGAAGTGTCCCATTTGGGGTTGAGGAAGTTGACAACCCTACGCCTACAGGCGATCGCAGGAGCAGCGTCAGTGCTCAGAGTCGTCACAGTAACATTGTTTATGAATGTTTCAGACCATGATGCATTCCTTTAATGACTTCTTCAATAACATTTGCCTTTCGAGTATAAATTCCCTCTTAGCTATTACAACCTGCCTTTAAATTATCACGATTTGGCTTTAAAAGCAATAGCATGTTACAAATAATCACATTTAAAGTCTATTTTTTAATGGAAAATAATTACATGGTTTTATAAAACAATTGTCTATTTTTAGTATTATAGATCTTTCTGCAAATGTATTACATTGAGTAAAACCTCCAGACTTTCCATAATTTTGCACATCTGGAAAACAGTATTTCATAAGACCTACATATCTTCCCTGACCTAAATTTACATTTATTTAGATTTACATTTATTAATTTAGCACTATTATCCCAAGTGACATATATTTAAGTTATATTACAAAGTCCATTGTCCCTGGAGCAATTTGGGGTTAAGTGCCTTGCTCAAATGCACAATGGTGGAAGCCAAGAATTGAACCCACAACTTTTCTGGCTGCTGCATGCTAGCCTAGCTCCATAGGTCAGACACCCCCTGAGAATGTCAGAACAGCATTTATTGCACAACATTGCCAGTTAAAATGCTACATAGTACATACTGCTGCTATAAATGTGTTTGGGTAGGCGACCTACATACTCTATTGTTCACATATGCCACCAACTATATACAAATATAAATAAAAGACGTGTGATTCACACGGGAGGTCGGACAATTCGAAGTAGTGCCCACTGTAGAAGAGTCAACAAATTACGGAGAAACCAGTTAAGATAACTAATGTATATGATAGCTTAGCTCCCTGTAGTCTCAAGATAATAAATACCTCATTAGAAACAGGTACATTTTCCGGCTGCTTTTAAAACTGCTGTTGTGAAACCTTTACTTAAAAAAAATCAAATCGACCATACTATCCGGAGTAACTACAGGCCAGTGGCGCAACTATATTAGGTGCAGCAAGTGCAGTTGCACCAGGGCCCGTGACCTCCCGGGGCCCGTCGCTACCCCCGCCCTGCCTTTTTTTTTTTTTTTTTTTTTTTTTAGAACTTTAGAATGTTAGAGCACGGAGAGTGAAGCGTCACTTTGACGATCTATCGGAAGATGAGCGCTTAACCGATGCAGATAGATACTTCAAAGTGCAGGTATTTAATGCAACTCTGGACATTATAATCGGTCAGCTCTCCCAAAGATTTGCAAGTATGCGGGAAACTTGTTGTGTTTGAGTCTTTACGTCCTATGACCCGTCAACTCGCAGGTGATGATGAACTGCTTGAAAAGGCAAGACGTTTGTCAGACCATTATAGCAGGGACATTGCACCGACATTCCCAACAACTCTTCTCATTCAGGTCTTGCTTTAAAGCAGAGATTTCCCAGAAGTCATCCATTTTTCAACTTGCCAAAATGCTGGTGGTAGATTATGCCAGTGTAACATCCACATTTGGGGAAGTGTGTACTCATGTTGTTTCTGACATTGCCTGTGACTGTGGCAACAGCTAAGTGATCTTTTTCCAAACTCAAACTTATTAAGACCTATACCTAAGGAGCAGCATGGGGCAGGAGAGGCTCCGTGGGTTAGCTATCCTGTCCATTGAAAATACGAGAACCAGAGCATTAAATATTGGGAACATCTTTGACGATTTTGCACAACAAAAGGCTCGTAAGATGGCCTTCTTCTAATGGCCTAATTCACGCATATTGGGGATTGTATGCATATGAATGATTTTGTTTCTGGACGGTTAAATAAGTTAGGCTACATTAAGTTTTGTTTCTGCGCAGTGCGAGTTTATAAGCAAGCAATCTACACTTGCAGTTTTAGCAGAGGGTTGAAGAGGCGCATTGAGTGTTCCCATAATTCCATGCGAGTTGATGTTAATGTAGTAATATTAGATTACCCTGGCCTGCAGGCTGTTAAAATTATTTTTTTATGTTTTCACATGTAATGGATATGTAGTCGTGTGTTTTTTATTTGAAATTGTAATCTGTAACTACTAAACTACTTCGGTGCCTCAGGCCCTTTGCATAAACAATTGAAGTCACCCTTAATGTGTATTGCATGGATCAGAGCTAATTCATCCTGGGCCAAAGTTTGTCGGTATGGGGTCCGTGTAGCGCTCTCGCACCTGGGCCCACCATTAGTTTGTTACGCCACTGCTACAGGCCTATATCAAACCTACCTTTCCTGAGCAAAGTACTTGAAAAAGTTGTTTGTGGACTTACGGTTGGCGGACTAATGGAATACATGCAGGAACCACAGCCTCCCACTAACCTGTTCACGTTTTAACTATTAAACCCATTTGCATAAGCTACATAATTTCAGTTTTTTTTCACCGGATCTTTTAGTTTAGATTTAGCATTTAAAACTCTCCAACTAGTCATAACATGTCAACCAAGGCTGGGAAGAGCTCCAAAAAGGATGAGGGTACAGCTATCCTGACCATGGATAGCATAGCAGCCCTGCTGAATCAACACAACTAATGGTGGCCTTGCATTGTACGACACTGCGGAAAACAAACCAAAGCAGCAGGCCCCGATGGGTTCCCATAAACCCTGCAAAGCGGCAGGCCCCTGACGGGTTCCCGGGCCGGGTCCTGAAGGACTGCGCGCACCAGCTGTCAGATGTCATGACGGACATTTCTAACATCTCACTCTCCCAGGCCACCGTACCCACGTGCTTAAAGACATCCACCATCATCCCTTTGCTAGGCGGCTACAGTGTCCGGTCTATATGACTACTACCCGATGAAGTGCTTTGAGAGGCTGGTTATGTCGCACATAAAAAAGTCCATCGACATCACAGCTGACCCTCACCAGTACGCCTACAGGTGGAACCGCTCCACAGCCGACACCCTCGCTGCTGTGGGCCGCCAGTCCCTCTGTCAGGGCTGGTGAGGCCAGGTAAGGGACTGTGGAACCAAAAGCAGACTCAGAAGCTAATTGAAGGTTAATTAGGATTTTTAATGTTGAACACAAAAATAGGCAGCCAGGCAAAACCACTTGGTAGGCAGAGTCAACTTAGTAGGCGAAAAAAAAAGGCAGCAGTACAGGCAGAGCTCAAGCAGATCTCCAGTTCGGTCCACAGGTAGGCTGCAGGCAGTTAAGCAAAGGGGCTAGGCAAGACTCACGTGTCAGAACAGGCAGAGTTCGGTACACAGGTAGGCTGCAGGCAGTTAAGCAAAGGGGCTAGGCAAGACTCACGTGTCAGAACAGGCAGAGGTCGGTAACAAAGAGCAAGCGAGGTCCAAGCAAAGGTTTCCAAAAAGGTTCAGGCAAAATCACAAAATCCAAAAACAATCCTTTGTCTAAAAACAGTAAATCCAGCAAGAACATGAGACAATGCAAGAATCCACACTGAAAGATGTGACGATCTGGCAAAGAGTGTTCCACATGGCATGGCTTAAAAGCCATGGCTGACGAGGAGAGTGGCAGCAGGTGTAGCAGAGCAAACACAGGTGATTGGGCGCCTCCTTGTCCAGTCAACCAAAAGCCAAGGCAGAAGGAAAACCCGGACCGGAGCAGCAAAGGCATCTCAAGTCACAGGCTAGGAAACGAGGCTTCTGGACCGGAGCAGCAAAGGCATCTCATGTCACAGGCTAGGAAACGAGGCTTCTGGACCGGAGCAGCAAAGGCATCTCAAGTCACAGGCTAGGAAACGAGGCTTCTGGACCGGAGCAGCAAAGGCATCTCATGTCACAGGCTAGGAAACAAGGCTTCTGGACCGGGTTGTGACACCCTCACACACGGAGAAAACAAGGAGTCCTATGTGAGGCTGCTCTTGGACTTTAGCTCTGCATTCAACACAATCATCCCACACTGGTGAACTAACTGGCAGCACTAGGTCTAGCTCCATCACTCTGCAATTGGATTCTAGACTTTCTGATCAACAGACCCCAGACTGTAAGGGTAAACAACACCACATACATTATCCTTAACACTGGCTCTGCGTCCTCAACACTAGCTCCCTCAGGGCTGCGTCCTCAGCCCATTGCTCTACACACGACTGTAGAGCTCACTGTGACAGCAACCTCATAGGCAAGTTCACAGACGTCACTGCAGTGGTGGGGCTCATCACCAAAGGGAATGAGGTAGCGTACAGGCAGGAGGAGGAGAGACTGGAGCTGGTGCAAGGAGAACAACCTCATCCTGAACACCACCAAGACCAAGGAGATGATTGTGGACTTTCACAAGACAGGCACTGGCCCCCTCCTCTCTGCATAGACTGTGCTGCAGTGGAGAGGGTACCCAGCATTAAGTACATCTCCAACACCCTCACCTGGCGCCACCTTGACCACCTTCAAAATAGCACACCAACATCCCTACTACCTGGAGAAGCTGAAGAATGCAGGGCTGGATACCAACATCTTCAGCTCCTTCTACAGGTGTGTGGTGGAGAGCACCGTGTCCTCCTGCATCACTGTGTGGTTTGGCAGCTGCACAGTGGCAGAGAAGGAGATGCTGCAGAGGGTGGTACGGTCTGCACAATGGACCATCGGATGCAACCTACCAGCCCTCAGACATAACACCAGCCAATGCAGGAGCAGAGCAACCTACCAGCCCTCAGACATTTACACCAGCCAATGCAGGAGCAGAGAACCTACCAGCCCTCAGACATAACACCAGCCAATGCAGGAGCAGAGCAACCTACATCATGAGAGACTCCACCCACCCTGCACACAGACTGTTTTCCCACCCACCCCTCAGGCAGAAGGCTGCGCAGCATCCAGACAAGGACCACCGGGTTGAAGAACAGCTTCTACCCGGAGGCGGTCAGACTGATAAACTCCTCCACACTGGCGTGCCCTTGAGTCATCTCAACAAAACTGCACTTGCTGCTATTCTGAAACACTGTGACGTGTTGTTTTTATGTTTTTAGAAGAATAGGACTGCTTTTAGAAAGATAGGGCTCATGAGGAAAAGTTTTAATTTTTTTATTTATTTATTTAATACTGACTAATAGTAAACCAGGCACAACAGGTCAAACCAAAAGTAACAAGCCTAGGTGTCATCTTAGATACGGAGTTAAGGTACAAGCCTCATATCAGTGAAGTTACTCAGACAGCCTATTTCCACCTGAGCAACATTGCCAAAGTGTGGCCCTTTTTAATTCAACAAGATGCATAAAAACTAATTCATGCCTTTATCACTAGCAGGTTAGACTACTGCAATGACTTTTTACTGGTCTCCCCAAAAAACATATAAAGAAAGTGGAACTCATGCAGAACTCTGCTGCTAGACTTTTAACTAAGACCAAGAAGAGAGAACACAACACCCCTGTGTTAGCTGAACTGCACTGGCTCCCTGTTTCCTATAGAATTGATTTTATGGTTATGCTAATTACTTACAAAGCTCTGAATGGCATTGCAACATCATATATATCTGAGCTTTTAATAACTTATCAACCACAAAGGAAACTTGTGCCAATGCTAATCTTTTAATTGTACCCAAAGTGCTCCACAAAGTGGAGAACCTGCTTTTATCCATTATGCCCCCAAACTATGGAACACCCTGCCTCTGTACATCAAGCAGGCGAGTTCAGTGAATATCTTTAAAAAAAAAAGACCTGAAAACATACCTATATATGAGAGCTTTTAGTTAACTCATCTTATCTTGTAGACAATTTTTTCAGATTATTCTACATTCAACTGCTGCCATTAGAGCTGCAGCCAGCCAGAAGCAGATGGGCTCCCCCTATTTAGTTGGGTTCTGCTCAAGGTTTCTTCCTGGAATATGGGAGTTTTTCTTTGCCACAGTTGCCATATGGTGTGTTTGTGTTTCTTAAACGTCTGTATGTAAAGTCATACAATCACAACACATACTAAGATCATACTAAGGCTAACCGCTTAGAGTCCGCATCAACGCATACTAAGATCATACTAAGGCTAATCGCTTAGAGTCCGCATCAACGGGGCCTAAGCATTTGTTAGCAAAGCCTATATACTACTAAGTATTTCTGATATGTTTCTGAATGGATCATAAACGGCCACAGCAACAAAGAGGAATGACTGACTCTTCTCTATAATTGTTACATGTTCTTATCTATATTTCTGATATGTTGCTGATTGGATCATAAACGGCCACAACAACAAAGAGGAATGACTGACTCTTCTCTATAATTGTTACATGTTCTTATCTATATTTCTGATATGTTGCTGATTGGATCATAAACGGCCACAGACTGATAATGACTGACTTCTCTTTTATTGTATTACATGCTCCAACTGTAAAGCACTTTGAGCTGCATTCTGTGTATGAAAGGTGCTGTACAAATAAAGCTTATTATTATTATTATTATTGTAACACCTATTAAGTTACTGTATGGATGTCTGAATATCAGGATTGACATAATTTCCTGTGCAGCTTATGGCTTCAGTGGAGATGAAAGAATGTGGTCTAAATCAGCAGAGATCAGACATACCCAGTATAATGATATAGAGAGCAGACATACCCAGTATAATGATATAGAGAGCAGACATACCCAGTATAATGATATAGAGATCAGACATACCCAGTATAATGATATAGAGAGCAGATATACCCAGTATGATATAGAGATCAGATATAATGGTATAGAAATCAGACATACCCAGTATAATGATATAGAGATCAGATATAATGATATAGAGATCAGACATACCCAGTATAATGTAGAGATCAGATATAATGATATAGAGATCAGACATACCCGGTATGATATAGAGATCAGATATAATGATATAGAGATCAGACATACCCGGTAAGATATAGAGATCAGACATACCCGGTATGATATAGAGATCAGATATACCCAGTATAATGATGACGGTCACCAAGTGTTTTCCATTCCTCTCCACTGAGGATAATGATGTTTGGCCTGTAAAAATAGATAACCTGTATACCTATAGTAGAATTAATGTGCACATTTTACTCTCTGTCCACCATGACACAGGGAGCAGGTCAGGTACAGGTCCCCCTGCTGTAAAAATATAAACTTTGGCCTAAACTCAACTCCTACTCAAGCGAGTAGGACGCATTTCACACTGCTCCTGCTTCACCTATCCTTTTAGCAATTTCCACTCTTTTTCATTCTTTTATTTCATTTACAAGCTAGTTTAGCAAAGACAGTGAAACCAGTACATTTAAATCTGAAACTTTAGTGGTTAGTTTTTTACTTTAAATGAGCCAGCCAAGTCAACGAGCAAAAACTGAACGGCAATTCACCTTGAAGTTGGATTAAAACAAAATGCGCTCCTCCGCCAGAGACCCAGGAGATCATGCCAAAATGTACTGAGCTAGAACAGAGGATTTCTACTTTGGAATCAAAGATGCATGCCCTTCCATCAACGACAGATGAACTACTTAGAGGCATCTCATGAAGTGAGTACAGCAACTACTGGAAATGCAGAGAATGTAACCCAGCAGTCTAATATCAATGCTAATAGAGCAGATGAATGCATCGACCCCTCACAAAGGGAAATGTGAGTACAGAGCCTTGGCACAGGCAAGGTGCCAGACCAAAAAAACAAAAACGTAATACAAGAACTGTAATTACCTCAACACCAGTAAATTCAGATGTTAACTTCAGGCCTCGTATCAGAAATACAGACAGATCAGCAAACTACTACAGGGCTTGTGGTCCTAAGGGAAGCCCACAGCCCCTAACACTATGGAACAGATTTGAATGCCTCCTGGACGGAGAGAGGAATTTCCCAGGGAACAGACCCAAAGCAGGCAGCGATCAAACCACAACAAAAGAAAGATGGGCACAGACAAGAAGCAGCACTCGACCCTATTCATCCCACAACCCTCGCTTCTAGGCTTACTTTGCTGTGAGACATATAAATGGGGAAAGGATGATTGTATGTTGTTTCCCAAATGCTTCAGTGTCTGACACAAAAACAAGCTTGCAGAACTGGTGTCAAAATATGCAACTATCAAGCGCATCATTGTGCATGTTGGAGCAAATGACATCTACAGAGAACAGCTGTATGTCAAAGAAGATTTCAAGGAACTTTTCTCGGCCCTATATGAGCTTGGAATACACATTTTCATCAGTGGCCCACTCCCAGCAGAGGGAAGCTTTGTATTTTCCAGACTATTCAGTTTAAACACCTGGCTCATGAAAAACATGCTTTTCAGTTGGGATGAATTTTATTGACAATTTTAACCTTTTTTGGAATCGCAGGGAATACTTCAGACCAAATAGCACAGAGCTGAGTTGGACTGGGGCCAAGATCTTAACCGAATACTATCACCTCTCTCTCCTGCACCCAACATTTTTCTGCCAACCTTGAGCCGAGCCTCTGATAAGCGCTCAGTGGCCATACAGACGGAACAAGCGGATGACATCAACAACTCAGCTAAACCAAAACACTCTGCACAGGCTGAAACAGAGATATGCCCAACCTGCCCTGCTGTGGGGCCCTCTGATAACCACCCGCTAGCCTCCACTGAAATGCAGACCTTGAGAAAACATAAACAACCAGCTCAACAATGCCAAGCCATGTCCACTGGACAAGATAAGATGGGTGCTGCTAAAATGACTCAAAGTCAATCACTGGCATCAAACTCCCTGGAATCTCAGCAAACAAATGGATGTGATGAGCATGAGGAGATAGCACCTATCAAAGCTGCTGAGAGGATATCAGAAAGGAAGGGTCATGTTGTAACACCAGTACCAATACCCCTCCCCACCTCCGTCGACTCCTTGTCACCACAAAGACACAACAACATGGAATACACTACTGGAATACATGCTGAAAGCGGAGCATCTGCAACAAACTTCCCAGAACCTCAGCAGGCAGATGGAGACTCTGGATCAATTTTCAACCCCAACCTCCTTGATTTCCCATCACCACCCACACCCAATCACGCCCCACCCAATCAAACTCCCCAGGCCACACAAACCCCCCCTAATCTCCCATCCCCATCCCCACCCCTTCATCCCACCACCCACTCAAACTCCACAGGATCCCCTGAATACCCATCACCATCCCCACCCAAGCACATGATGTTCCCTGCAAGAATGGAGAGACTGCTACCAGTAGCCATGCAGAGTTTTACTAGCCCAAGATCATTAGCACCAAAGAAGCTGGCGGGCACCTCCACCCCTCGCCCCCCTCCCCGCTTAGAAGGATCTCTTAAGCAGCAGCAACCTCTTAGTTCATTTTCTCAGCCGGCATATAGCATGGAATGTGCAGTGGAAAATACAGATGGCAGCAGCAGGGGACAATTATATGATGACTGTATTGCATGATATTCTCAGGGTCCCTGCAATATAAATGGTACTGACAGTAGTTTTGAGAACATGCCGGGACCCAGTAAGCCCATGACATTCTCTATTCCTGTATTGACAAGAAATAGAACACAAATGCATCGAGCTTATAGGGTAAACCAGTCCAATCTCCTACCCGTACCACATCAACCTCAGATTTCCCCCATGGATCATATTTCCCCAACACTTAAACTAACAAAACTAGCACTCCTAAATATCAGATCTCTTTCAAACAAATCATTCTTAATTCATGATCTAATTTGCACACACAACCTTGATTTTTTACTTTTAACTGAGACATGGTTAGATCAAACAAACAGTGCTGCTACTCTCATCGAATCAGCTCCCCAAACTTCAGTTTTTGAGTGCTACCAGAGCAAATAAAAGAGGTGGGGGATAGTCACAATTTTCAAGACGCCTTTTCAGTGCAATCAGTCGCCATTCGGTGACTTTACTTCATTTGAATATCTGTGTGCATGCATTAAGTCTTCTCCTCAGATTTTATTACTGACAATTTACAGGCCTCCAAAACATTCAGCTAAAGTTTTTCTTGAAGAGCTAGGTGAACTGCTATCAGTTGTTTGCATAGAGTATGACTGTCTTATTATATCAGGGGATCTAAACTTGCATGTGGATAATCCTGAAAACAATTATGCCAAGGAATTCATTGCACTAATCGATACTTTCTCCCTAACACAGCATGTACAGGGGCCAACACACTCCCTCGGCCATACCCTCGACATTGTTATCACAAAGGGTCTCGATGTCTCTACAGCTGTTAAAGACCTGGCCTTATCTGATCATTTTTGCGTGTTCTTTGATGTGTCTATGTCCCCACACACTCAAAACACAGAAAAAAAAAAAAAAAGGAGAATCATAAATGATCAGACAAGTGCTCTCTTTGAGCAAGCACTTTCACTAAAGTCAAGTCAACTGTCAGACTCTGAAGACTTATTTGATCACTTTAATGCAAAAAATGGCAAACATTATGGATGACATTGCTCCATTACAATTCAAGAAAGTTAAGGACAAACAGAAAGCACCATGGAGGCAAAATCCAGCAGTTAAACTTCTAAAAAGAGAGTGTAGGAAGACTGAAAGAAAATGGCGTAAATACAAACTTCAGATCCACTATGAAATCCATAAAGAGATGCTCCCACATATAACTCTGAAATATGCAAAGCAAGACAGTCTTTCTTTTCTAACATTATCAATAGAAGTTCAAATAACACTCAGATTCTATTTTCAACTGTTGATAAGTTAACAAATCCCCCCTCACAATTAGCACCTGAACTTCTCTCAACTAATAAATGCAATGAGTTTTCATCTTTTTTAAAGGTAAAATTGACAAAATCAGACTCAACATATCTGCTCAATTACAAATTCAACAACCTGAACTTCCAGCAACAAACAGAGGGAAACTAAACTTGATGTCAGAGTTCAGCTTGATAGACTACTTAAACACTTGAAAAAAACGTACAGAATCTCAGCCCTTCCACATGTGTCTTAGACACTCTGCCTACCAATTTCTTCAAAACTGTTTTTCACCTCATAGCGGGGGATGTCCTTCAAATTGTAAATGTATCATTGCTGTCTGGCACTTTTCCTAAGTCACTGAAAACAGCTGTTGTAAAGCCACTTCACAAGAAGAATAACCTGGATGCCTCCATGCTAAACAATTACAGGCCCATATCCAATCTACCTTTTATTGGCAAAATTATTGAAAAAGTAGTCTTTAATCAATTAACCACCTTCCTAACATCAAATGGGTATTTTGATTACTTTCAGTCTGGTTTTCGGGCAAATCACAGCACTGAAACAGCTCTCATTAAAGTTTCCAATGACATACCAACACAGATTCAGGTAAAACATCAGTCCTAGTGCTACTGGACCTTAGTGCAGCATTTGACACTGTTGATCACAATATTTTACTACACAGACTAGAACACTGGGTTGGATTTACAGGCATAGTTATCAGCTGGCTAAAATCATATCTACAAGAAAGGAGCTTCTTTGTTGCCATCGAAACTGTACCTCAACACCAACGCCCTTGACCTGTGGTGTTCCCCAGGGTCGATCTTGGGGCCACTATTATTCAACCTCTATATGCTCCCACTTGGACAAATCATTAAAAATAATTTGATTTCATATCATAGCTATGCAGATGACACACAAATTTACTTAGCTCTATCACCAAACAACTATGGTCCTCTTGAATCTATGTGTCAGTGTATAGAACAAATCAACACCTGGATGTCTCAAAAATTTCTTCAGCTGAACAAAGAAAAAACTGAAGTAATTATATTTGGTAAAAATGAGGAAAGACTTAGGGTTGCCACTCTCCTTGACACAAAAGGGTTGAAGGCAAAGGATACTGTTAAAAACCTTGGTGTATTAATTGACAGTGATCTAAATTTCAACAGCCACATGAAAGCGATAACTAAATCAGCTTTTTACCACCTCAAAAATATTGTCAAACTCAGAGGGCTGATGTCAAAACATGACTTAGAAAAACTCATTCATGCATTTATCTCCAGCAGGGTTGATTACTGCAATGGACTGTTCACAGGCCTTCCTAAAAAGACTATTAAACAGCTTCAGGTGATACAAAATGCAGCAGCTAGGACTCTAACAAAACTAAAAGAACTGACCACATTACTCCAATTCTTAAGTCCTTGCACTGGCTTCCAGTAAGTCACAGAATTGACTTTAAAGCACTATTGCTTGTTTATAAATCAGTAAATGGAGCAGGACCTAAATACTTGTCAGACATGCTTCAGCAGTACACACCTTCTCGTCCTCTCAGGTCCCAGGTGAAAAACCTGCTAGTAAAACCTACAGTTAGAACTAAACATGGTGAAGCAGCTTTTAGCTGCTATGCGGCTCAGCTGTGGAACCAACTTTCGGATGACATTAAAAAGGCCCCAACTGTAGCCAGTTTTAAATCTAGACTTAAGACCAAACTGTTCTCAGACGCTTTCTGCTAACTGTGCCGAGTTACAAATTCTGAATCTGCCTCGATAATTATTCTACTTTGTCTTTTATTACTTTTTTTACTACTTTTGCCTTTGTTTTTGCTTACTAATTATTCTTTATTTTTAAATGATTTTACCTTGTGTTTTATGTTTTCTTTTTATTATGATCTTTACCTTTTAACTATTCTTTGACTATATTGCCCTTCTATGCTTTTATTTGTTATTATCGTTTGGTTTTGTTTATGTAAAGCACATTGAATGACCTCTGTGTATGAAATGTGCTATATAAATAAACTTGACTTGACTTGTGTAAAAATATAAACTTTGGCCTACAGTTTTTCTCAGTCGCTTTAGTGCATTTCTCAAATCATCATTAACATTTGCATAACAGTTAGTGCATTTCTCAATACAATTAGTGCAAAACACCTGCAAAAGTGTGTATCTTGCTCAAAATGCTTAGTCTATGTCTCAAAGGCAAGTTTTTAAACCAATTAAACTGTCAGTGTAATGAAAATGACAAGCCCTTATGCCATTGTTTATGTCAAAATAGTCAAACTGCTTTGTCTTGTTGTCAATATGACAGTTTACTCTGCAAGTATTTTCTAATGAACAATGCAGCACTAATTATATGTGGCATAGCTATTTCAAAACTAGTTACACATTCTTGTGTGTGGAGGGGATTGATTGCAAGAGGGCGGATATGATAACCCTATTGACAGTCATTATACTGTGACTTTACTGTGAAGAAAACAAAGGCTTTTACATACAGCCTTATGACCAGTATGACCAAATGACCAGTGAAACCCCATTATGACCAGTATGACCAAATGACCAGTAAAACCATAGACTACAGTCTATGAGTAATCACCCCTAAATCACAGAGTTTCCGCATGGGAAAGCATTTATTCTCTTCATTCTGATGAAAGCATGATCTGAACCTGATTTGGTAATACATAGGTGCAGTCAATACATGTTTCTTTTCATGCATACAGCAGTGACATGTGGTTTATAAACTGCACGGTTAATAGCCAGGAATATAACTGTGCTCATTCCGCTCTGGCCTGTGTGTCTAAGATGTGTTCAATTATGACCACTTTAGCCTGTGTGTCTGAGATGTGTTTCTGAATGACCACTCTAGCCATTAAACAAAAGCAGTTGTCTTTATTTCTGGGTGATGGGGAAAGAGTTTTGGTCCATCAGTTCTCCGACCCGTTCTTGTAAAATCTGCACTACTTCAGCCAAGATGAAGACATGGGTGTCGTCCAGATCTTGAATAATGAACTTTTTCCCAAGCGCTGATGTTTCATCTAGATACAGGAGAAACTGCTTCATGGCTGGGTCACTGTTGGAGAAAGAAACATAAGTGAACAATACTATAAAAAAACAGACCGAAACCCCCCAACAGCTAGGCCAGTCAGTGCATTTCTTGATTAGAATTGCAGTTAGTGTGAGGTGCTAGCCTGGGAAATCCAGATTAACCTGTTAGCGAATTTGAATTCACAATAGTGATAGATAGATAGATAGATAGATAGATAGATAGATAGATAATTGATCCCCAAGGGGAAATTCAAGAAAATGGGCCAAAGTAGTCATTCACTTTAGGCCTATTTTCAGCACTGAAATTGTTCCCTATCGCTCAAACCTACTTTGGCATGGGATCAATAAAGTATCTATCTATCTATCTATCTATCTATCTATCTATCTATCTATCTATCTATCTAAACTAATTTGGCATGGGATCAATAAAGTATCTATCCATCTAAACTAATTTGGCATGGGATCAATAAAGTATCGATCTATCTAAACTAATTTGGCATGGGATCAATAATCTATCTATCTATCTATCCTAATTTGGGATGGGATCAATAATCTATCTATCTATCTATCTATCTATCTATCTATCTATCTATCTATCTATACTAATTTGGCATGGGATCAATAAAGTATCTATCTAAATTAATTTGGGACGTTTCACCACCAATTTCCAGGACCAATCTCAGTGCTGAAAGGCGGCCTAATCTGCAATAGAGTATTAATTTATTTTTTGGGCTTTTTTTTATGCCTTTAATCAGATAGGATAGTGGAGATTGACAGGAAGTGAGTGGGAGTGAGAGTCGGGGTGGGATCCGGAAAGGACCACGGTGCGGGAATCGCCAGTCGCGCCACTGCTGGGGCCAAGAGTATTAAGACTTTTGTATGGTATTAAAACTATGGACTTTTGTATGGTATTAAGACTTTTGTATGGTATAAGACTATGGACTTTTAAATTGAAATGTTTGCCCATTTTCTCCATGAATCCATGGGTGGCGTCATATGAAAGACGAGTCTCTAATATGTGAAATTTCCCACGCCAAATTAGTTTTGAGCCATCGGATGCAGTTTGAAATCATGCGTCAAAGACAAGTTGCCTGCCCCCCTCAAACAAGTGCAATATCTACTGATTTATTTAATAAAAGGCATCATTTATCAAAAGATTCAACAATGGAGTCACTAGAAAAAAAATATCTAAAGGTATAAGTGTCTGCTACTGCTTGGCTGGCGAATGACACTGCCCCCTGGTGGTAAATAATTGCAATATTTAAGGTGGAATCTAAACTTAAAGCAACACCAAAATAACTTTTCCTCTGTCGCACGCACGCTATTTGTTTATCCAACAGCTTTGTAAATAACGATGTCCATAGACAAGGTAGAATATGTTGCATGATATTATGAAAGTAGGCTACGATGTATTGCGACATCATGCAAGTCAAATTTGTAGTTTCTCATGTCTCATTCTCATTCGAACTACAGATCTGCTACCCGATCTGGCAAACTTACATAGTGCGGTTATAGCCGATAGAGGGCCGCGAAGTGAATGCAGAAGTGCCGTTCACCCTGTTACGAGTTGATGAACCACGGAAACAATTTTGGAAACATTATTTTAAGGTACAAAAAACTCTTTGGTGTTGCTTTAAAGGGGTGGTTCAGGGTTTTGGACATAGGACCTCATTTCCAAGTTAGCAAGTCTGATATTTATCAGTGGAGACCGTTTTTAACAAGTTTCCTCGCGTCCTTCAAGTTGCAGAGTTCGCAGGTGCTAGGCTAGCACAAGTCATCAGTATGTGTTACCCTGCCACTAAAAACAGTCTTACCCACTCCACAGTACACACGAGGCAAATAAATTATAACACCAGACTATCGATGTAAATGTCTGTGTTGTTAGTTTTATTTCTAACATTATTCTATCCTTGCATTTCAATGATCACATTCCATTTTGAGGGACTAGTTTCTTAGCAGCGGTGGAATTATACTTGCTCCGGTTAGTAGTACTGCGCTGAAAAGTAAACAGAGAAGCGCACTCCAATGGGGATACCTAGTAGCCTTGGTAATATCAGTCCGCCGCTGCCGTTGCTTATGCCTACTACCAACTTCAGGGAACAAAGTATAACTATTGCAATGCGATGTAAGGGTAGTTTTATTTCTAACACTATTCTATCAACACAGACATTTACATCGATTGTCTGGAATTTGCCTCGGGTGTACTTTGGGAGTGGGTAAGACAGTTTTTAGTGGCAGGCTAACACATACTGATGACTTGTGCTAGCCTAGCACCTGCAAACTCTGCAATTAGAAGGACTGGATGAAATGTGTTAAAACGGTCTCCACTGATAAATATCACACTTGCTAACTTGGAAATGAGGTCCTATGTCCAAAATCCTGAACCACCCCTTTAACTCCACTGCACACAAGGCCCTTTCAGAAGACCGCCATTTACCGATGTATGGCTCTAATTGACTTCCATTCAACACATGTAAACAAAACGTTTTGTTCAACGTTCAAATTATGTGCTCAAACTAATGCCGCTGACTTATGCCAGTAACCATTTCACTTTGATAATAAACTACATTTTGGTACAACATATACAGCAAGAATAACAAAATTTGGCTCAAGCTACGTGGAGAAGTCTTGAGAGGAAGAAAATGGCCACTGCGCCATCCCCCCTTATCCATGTGTCACGTATAACAGGTCACCTTGGCGGCCGTTATCCCTTACATGTCAGAGTAATTACATTCAAAAATGTACCTTCATATTACACCACAATTTATAAAGGAACAGATTTATCAGATGGATTACACAAATAATTAGTAAGAAAAAACAAGATTTCTACCATAATTTCTTGTAAAATTAAACATTCCATGGCGCTATTGCGCTGCACAGCCACCAGATGACGCCATTTCACTGCTTACTTTTACATCCAAAAAAGGCCCGAAGTGCAGTATGCCGTACTGATGGGACATTTGACACTGAGGCACTGAAGCTTGTATCAATCCCGTGAAGCAAATTGTTTGGACACAGTGTGTTGAAGCTTGTATCAAATTGGCATAAGCACGTGACTGGTGACGTCCGAAGCTTCAAACGTCACTGAAGGGTTTTGCTGGATTCGAATGTTTGCTGCTGCCCTGATACCCAACAGGAGCAACACTGCTGTGTTCTCTATAGCCTACTGCTCTAATTTAACAAAACCTGTGTCTTAGTTACTAAGCAATCATTGTTGCTAAAGAACTTTTCAAATTTCAAATATGTTTTGTTGTTGCATAAGCCTAATAAAAATCCCTCATAAAGTGCCATATGCATGTGTCCATTCTGTCTTTCATGTTCATGTTGTAAGCTTCGTTCGGCTGTGTCGAATTCATAGCTGCTGTCATTTCTGCTGACCACCAGATGTCCCTGTGTTGTCTTTGATGCTTTGGATCATTTTGCAATACAATCAGGAAGAAGCTTCAAAAGAGAGTCACAAGGCTTTGTTCGACCATGCTCACTGCTCCCCGAGCGCCGCTGTTGATGCAGGCAGCTCACTGCGCCGGGATTAGTGTGTGCTTCACCTCACTGTGTGTTCACTGTGTGCTGAGTGTGTTTCACTAATTCACAGATTCACTTATACTTATACATATACACTACCAGGCCTGAAATATGTAATGTAGCCCATTATATTTATTAGAAAAGAAGCGACAATCGAATAATCCTGTACTATAGAGCATCACAGTCCTGCCCACAGCCGATGCCGGAAGTAAAAATTCAATGCAATTTCTCCATTGACAATTGCGGTATAAGCCATAAAAACTGAACTGCACGTGGTAGACTTAAAACCAGCTACGGCTGTACTAAGCGATTGTATATGCTCATATAGACGCCAAGAGTTCATGGGGCACTAACCTTGTTTTGAGATAAATGCCTTTTATTCGCGATCTCTTGGACAAGTACTTCATTACCAACAATCCTGAACAATCCCACAGTGATGCCTCTGATTGGTGGAAAGGCCATTATGGTCATAGCAGAGAATGGTCATAGTTTGAAACTTTCTCAGCGAAAATTATTGACAAAGATGGCGGAGTATTTTACTGCCTATGGCGAAAATCTTAATGTGATTAAAAACTTTCTTGACGAATATTGGTACTTGTATAAACCACAATCCTTGTTGATACATCACACGAACTTAGTCAGGGCCAATACACTATCAAATAGACCACTGTAAATGTTAGTTCAAACACTCAAACTTTTCAGGTAGCCGACAGGCTAACCTTTAGCATTTCCAACATTGTATGTCATTACATAATGCAGCTAACATTAGCCTACATGCTGCAACACAGGTATGAAATATATTATGTTTTAGTCAGTGTCCAAAGGGGTGAAAGCCACTTTAAATCAGGTCACATTATTGACTGTTGTGTGTCCGAGCATGTGGGTTCAGCTTGTGGGTTTTGTAAGGGCCAGCATGAGGGACAAGACCTACAAAGTTGTGGTGAGTTAAGCAGGGAGGTTGGCAACGTTAATGCTGCTAGTTAACATTAGCTAGGCTACTGTAGCCTTCATACTGTATGATTCATATCAATCATTAACCTAGGAATACTTCTTTGTACATTTAATGAACATTTTGTGTAATAATTCACAGCAAATTAATAAATTGAATATGGTGGTCCAAGAGCAGACCATGCACCGGTCCATGCATCAGCCCGACTGAGCAGTGGGGACAGCATAGGATGACAGTCAGGTACGAAGCACTGCACCATGTTTCTAACGTTAACCGCTTCACACACACACACGATTCTCTTCGTTTTTTCACTCGAGATGATATGTTGTATGCTTATGAGTTATGCCGTAGCTGGTTAGCCTAAGACATGCTGTAAAACTCTTTAGATACGGATTTTTCCAAATGTCAATGGGACAAATGAATGGGAATCTTACATCCGGCACCTAACCGCATTCTGGCTGTGAGCGGGACTGTGCAGCTCTATTCACCCGGTGGCCAGAACGAGGCTACAGGGTACACTTGCCATTACACGTAAATCCAGCAGATGGTGGTAATGCACTCCGTGTTCTTCTTCAGTGAGTTTTTTGGCATTTTGCAAACAGAGTGCATTACCTCCACCATCTGCTGGACTGAGGTGTAATGGCAAGTGTACCCTGTAGTCTCGTTCTGGCCGCCGGGTGAATAAGGCAAATTATTTGTGTAATCCATCTGATATTGTTTTTCTTTTAAAACTTTATAAATTGTGGTGTATCATTACTTTGGCCAGCAGCCTTGTCTTAGCTGAATTACTGAAGCTAAGCAGTGGGGTATACTACGGATACCTTGTCTTATACTACGAAGCATGTTAGACATATCTAGGCTATGTAGACATATCGTGGCTTCACAAAGCCTTGACTCAGGAGTATACATTAAGTGATACTACGATAGCAGTTATGTGATATATTTGTCAAACTAGGCTTTCAGCTCAGATCTGTGTGTGTTCTCGGTGTTGGGATGACGTTGGCCAATCGTGAAACGTTGAGACGCACAAGACCGCCTCTATTTAAAAACAATTACTTCCGCATTCATGAACGATAGCTTAATCTACACTGCGGTCATTTTTTGTGTCTAACCTATAACATCAAATAAATCAATTGTCATCAGTTGTTGTATGGTATGCACGCCCCATAGTGGGATATTTGCACGCATTGCTTAACGATTAAAAGCGCATTCGAGATCCAAAATGTTAGTAGATGCGGAGCTCCACCTGTAAGATAATATGACAGAATCCTACACGTGAGATAACTTCGTTTTTAAGACAATTGATTGGTCAGTGGGCGGTAGATTACACGATTTGAGCTATAACTTAGCACATAACCTCCTCCCGACCAGGTTTGGTTGACAGCATAAGATACCATGGTGATATAGCGACACTAAAACAGATCCACTTTCGTGTCACAGCATACCCTGGCTTTGAGCGCAACATACCTCGCTAAGAAGTAGATTAGTTTTGGAATGTAATTACTCTGACATTTGACATTGAACAACCATAAATTGTGTGTCATTATTCTTACTGTACTCTACCGTTTTTTAAATTGTCCTGAAATTGTTGAGAATTCCTTTAAAAAAACTTGTTAGTCGCTTTGGCTAAAAATGCTAACCTGACCCTAGCCAGATGAATTTCGCTCTGCCTAGCTCCACTCATCCATCTGGAACCGATCCATTGAAGTGTTGCTTCAGAAGGCTGGGCCTAATCAAAAAATGCTTGCATATGATTGAATAAGCCACTTGTCCGTCATCTATTGACGTGCTACTTCAACCACTCACATCGAAGCCAACCCGTGGCGCTAATAACAGTGTCACAGTTAAACTCTCTCAGCTATGTCACATCTATGAAACTCCCGCCCTGCGTCCTGATTGACTGAACCATAAAGTCGGTTGCAGAAATCACTCTCAATGGAAGAGGTCCCAGATGGATGTGAGTGAAACTAGGCAGAGCTAAGCGGAACGAAATTCATCTGGCTAGGGTCAGGTTATAAAAATGCGTCAGCCAAATGTAATGTAATGTAATAAATTTAAACAATGGGCAGTCTTAGGGGCTGACATAGTTTGTTTACCACAGTCACGTCCCTCTGTGCAATTTTGCATTTAAAATAGCTCTGAAACTGGGGGGCGAACGCGTCGCAGAGGGGACAGCGTGGACATCTCACTCGCAAAATGAAACATTTCTGTGGGGCGCCTGCCATGGACCTCGCAGTTGCAAAATGCAAGGGACATGAATCAGCCTATTTGCACGAAAATTAACAGACTCCAGCTCTTCAACTTGACCAATTAAAATCTAGTCAACTTAAGCAGACATCCGTATACCAGACATGGCTATTCAATTTGCGTCATAGGTTGTAGAGACACTGTAGTTTCAATTGTAGATGCACTCTTTAAAGTTAATAGCAACCTCCTCACATTCCTTATTATAAAACGCTCAACAGTGCATTATATTAGCCTACTATTTAAATGGACATTTTAAACACTTTCCTCTCGTCAATTAATCACCAAACGTCTAATAAACAAGTATTGCCAGGAGCAACACCTTGCAAAAAATGATAACAATAGGCCTAGGCCTTTATATGGCTCTGCTCCTGCCAAGATTCGAACTCAGAACTGCCTGAAAGTTGCAGACCTGTTCTGGATATACGTGCATTAACCCACTCGACCGTCAGACAACGCTATCTGCTTCGAGTAGCCTATTGGGTAGGAATGTAGCCTACACTGGTTGCTGTGGCACAGTCTTGAGTGACCGAATTCGTTTTCCTTTGTCATATGAATGCTGTCATTTTGTTAACATTACTGTTACGGAGATGCTGTAGGCAAAGGCTATATTTCAACCTCGTTAGTGTTGTAAAAAAAAATCAGAACTATTCACAAGGTTTCTGGGCAGCATATTTATGTTCTGTTAGCAAGCGAACTTCTCATGACTACCGACAAAGTAGCCTACTGCCAGCTGACGAAGCTCTCATTTTCAAACATTACTGAGAGACAGGCACTGTACAATCAAGAAATCTTGCCACTGCAAAACTATGTTAAACATTATGTACAAAGCTTAGGCTACAGTGGACTAGCATGTTGCAGGGGCTGCTAAAAACACAGAGAAACGCACTGAAAACTCGGCCAATCACAGCCCTTGCTGTCAAATGCGCCGTCCGGTTCGACCGTGGAACGCCACAGCAGACTATGCTGCCCCCAAGCGGCTGCAGTTGTACTTACATTTCACCCAGCTGCGTGAATCACCTTGATCGTGAATGAAGTGTCAATTTTTAACTGGGACCCACTGTAGGAGCAGTGATTCGCCAAACCTCTCTTATTGCAGTCGCACACATTTCTTCTAATTTTATGTTTTAGTAATGAGTAACAAAGATGCTTAGTGGAAATATAACGGAGTAAACGTATACATTTTATCTAGGAAATGTAGTGGAGTAAAAGTGAAAGTTGCCATAAATTGAAATAGCGAAGTAAAGTACAGATACATGAAATTTCTACTTAAGTACAGTAACAAAGTATTTGTACTCCGTTACATTACAACACTGGTCGCGACCCACGGGTGGGTCGCAGGAGATTTTATTTGGGTCGTCAGCAAAATTTATGTTGTCAGTTTTCTAGTAGGATATAGTTTGTTTACCACAGTCACGTCCCTCTGTGCAATTTTGCATTTAAAATAGCTCTGAAACTGGGGGGCGAACGCGTCGCAGAGGGGACAGCGTGGACATCTCACTCGCAAAATGAAACATTTCTGTGGGGCGCCTGCCATGGACCTCGCAGTTGCAAAATGCAAGGGACATGAATCAGCCTATTTGCACGAACATTAACAGACTCCAGCTCTTCAACTTGACCAATTAAAATCTAGTCAACTTAAGCAGACATCCGTATACCAGACATGGCTATTCAATTTGCGTCATAGGTTGTAGATACACTGTAGTTTCAATTGTAGATGCACTCTTTAAAGTTAATGGCAACCTCCTCACATTCCTTATTATAAAACGCTCAACAGTGCATTATATTAGCCTACTATTTAAATGGACATTTTAAACACTTTCCTCTCGTTTTCCACCTCGCAAACTCTACTAGGCTACAATAAAGGCGCATTACTGTATCTTTTGACTATTGTGCAAAAGCCTCTTGTTCTGATATTTATTCATTTCACATTTTTACAACAAAGCTGGTCACAGCCTTGGTATACGGCCTACAAACGCTTAACTCCAGAGGAAAATGTGCATTCAACTTTCCAAAATAAAGAAACCTCCACGAATAGGCTACAATATAACGACTTGATGTTTACATAGGAATTGACGGTGTTATGGATCCATTTGTCTGCAACGTAGCCTACAACATCTCTCTTTAGAAATATAGGATAAGCTTACTATGCTGAAGAGTGACGACTGCGTAGCATGCAAGAATACCCCCAAGAAAAGTTTAAGAACCTGTGGCCTTAAACAATATGATTGCATGCAGGTTGCATGTTAGATCTGAAGTGAGATGGGTCGCGATGGTCTGTCATTTTTAAAAAGTGGGTCCCCAGAAAAAAAGTTTGGGAAACACTGCTTTAGACCCCTCTTAAACGACCCAAAACTATCACAGGAACGGAGAGCACTGGGCAACTCATTCCACCAACATGGAACCACTGAGGAAAAGAGCCATGAATTAGACCTAGCGTTTATGACTGGTCGACACAACAAACACTCAGTTCTTGTATATATACTGTAGGTCTTGCATATAGTTATTTTTTCTCATCTTAACATAAGTAATCAACTGAGAAATTTTCAAGGTGGTATCTATTTTTCAACATTTTTACACTATTCACCTTTAGTGTCTCACCTTAATTATCTTACAGTATTATGCTAATTATGCAAATTGCCCAAAGTGCAACTTTTAGCAACCAAGTTGAATTCCATCCACTAGGCCTATAGATGACATTTCTAACAACATTTCAACTAGACTGAGACCAAACATACACCCTTGATTGACAGCAAGAGCCAGAGTTTTCTACGAACAGTACAGTAGAGTTTTCTAGGAACAGTGTTTAATTACTGAGATTACACATATGGGATAGAATAAAGCCACTTTATTAAAATAGGCCATAATTATTTTTCAAGATAAAGGGCATTGAATATGTGACAATAAGTTTTGACAGTACTGACGTCATATCTTGTAGGGACTAAGCCATACGTCAATTCATTTAAACATGATCTTGCAGGCTCCATCATGACAAAAAATACCATAAAACAATAAAATAATCAAATAAATAGCTGTAAATGCATTGAGGTGTGCCTGAGGTAGAGGGGAGAGGCTGCTGGCAACATTTCAAAAGGCAGTTTCAAGTCTGGTATTGATGCTTTTAACAGTGGAAACAAGTATTTAAAAGTCTGAATAAACAGCTCTGCATAAGAATCTCTGGACAAGGAAAGTGCGAATGATCAACTATATAAAAGTGCTCAGAGGGAGATGGAACACAGAGGAAGAAGTATGTGTGATGCAGAAAGTCCGCACATTTAAAAGGGCTCTATGTCCTGGAGTTACACACACGTTAAAAGGGCTCTCTATATGTCCTTGAGTTACACACACGTGTGATCCACACATTTAAAAGGGCTCTCTATATGTCCTGGAGAGTTTTATGTTTCTGTAAAAATGAGGGGGAAACTAAACTCTGGAAAATGATACGATTCTGTCTCAAGACAACCAGGAGCACATGATCAGAGTGCTAGTAAAGGGATCCCACAGCAGCTGCAGGCTTGGAGTTGTGATCAACACTAGGGTTAGGGTCAATATTAGGGTCAAGGGTCAATATTAGGGTTAGGGTCAACACTAGGGTTAGGGTCAATACTAGTTAGGGTCAATACTAGGGTTAGGGTTATGGCAGTCAACACTAACTGTTGCTCTCATGTTAGCATGCGCATCTCACTCAGTCACGCTAAGCAACACAGCACTGATCTTATACGGTCATTAGGCTGTTACTACAGGGAGCACTGATCTTATACGGTCATTAGGCTGTTACTACAGGGAGCTCGCAGCATCCAACCACTGCAGTCTCATATATCACCACTGCAGTGTCACATTGACACATCACTGGTGTGTCATATCACCACATCACTGCAGTCTCATATCACCACATCACTGCAGTCTCATATCACCCCTGCTGCAGTGTTATTGCATCTGAAATGTGTTGTCTAGTGGGCAGTGTGACTCCACTGTGGAGTTTCCATTCAGTCCTGGAGCGTCCTTATTGTGTGATGTGTCCTGTCCTTATTGTGTGGTGTGTCCTATGGAGTGTCCTTATTGTGTGATGTGCCCTCTTATTGATCCTTATTGGGTATTGTGTATTGCAAGTGCATCCTGGATGAACTGTAAACTCCGCTTGTAGAGAAAAGAATCCCTCTTGTCTGGTTTGCAGATGTTCAGATGATCCACATCCACTTGGATAATTTCTCCAATGCCGAGATCTGCCAGGAGAGGAGCACAAAGCCCAGTGTCACTTAGGGATGGGAATTAACAGGCATTCAGGGGATTATCAAACTAGACTGCTGACAAGGTGACAAGGTAGTCATAGCTGTCAGGTTAGTTCCCTCATATTAATTTGGAGCATATTCTGTGGATATTAATCTACAAGGGCAACATGAAACACAGAAATCACATATGAAACACACATAAATATCAAAGAGTTTGGGAAGTGGAAAATAACATGAAATGATACATACTGGACTACATACACTGGACACTGGATAGTGGCATAGTGGCTGTAGTAGTGACATAGTGGCTGTAGTAGTGGCTGTAGTAGTGGCTGTAGTAGTGACATAGTGGTTGTAGTAGTGGCTGTAGTAGTGACATAGTGGTTGTAGTAGTGACATAGTGGCTGTAGTAGTGGCTGTAGTAGTGACATAGTGGCTGTAGTAGTGACTGTGGTAGTGACATAGTGGCTGTAGTAGTGACGTAGTGGTTGTAGTAGTGGCTGTAGTAGTGACATAGTGACTGTAGTAGTTACATAGTGGCTGTAGTAGTGGCTGTAGTAGTGACATAGTGGTTGTAGTAGTGACATAGTGGCTGTAGTAGTGACATAGTGGCTGTAGTAGTGGCATAGTGGCTGTAGTAGTGACATAGTGGCTGTAGTAGTGGCTGTAGTAGTGACATAGTGGCTGTAGTACTGACATAGTTGTCTTAGAGAGTTTGCTAAACGTCCATTTAATGAGATGACCACCATAGGTCGTAGATCAGTGGTTTTAGAAGAGATCTCGCACACTGTCCTTTCCGTGTACAAATATTTATTAGAATATAACATAACGTTTCAGTCTCAGACCTTCATCAGGTAAATAATGGAATTGCTGAAACTGGAATACCTGATGAAGGTGTAAAACCGAAACGTTGTGTTATATTCTATTAAATATTTGCATGTGGAATAGACAGTGTGCTGGATCTCTTCTAAAACCACTGATCTACGACATATGGTCATCTCCGAAGCACCTATCCCCAAAAAAGAGGTGTGCTTTGCCACTTTGAACATTTAAAGAGTTAAAAATATGTGAAACCCGGTGATAAGCGGGACAGAGTTTAAAACGTGTGAAACCCGGTGATAACCGGGACAGACCTGCAGTCTGCTCTGGCACCACCAGTATCTTGATCATAGGGCCGATGGTTGTGGGGAGAGTTTCTGCGAAGCTCAGCACTTTGATCTCTCGCTCTTTGGCAATGTTCAAGAAATTGACATTCAATTCTTTAAGTGCAGGCGAATCTGTGGGAAACACAAAGCCTTAAACAGACTGCCATGTGACAGAAACATCAAAACAAACCATTAATTAAGTGGCTTCATGGTATTTAAGGTGCTTTCAGACCTGCCAACCTTGAATTTTTTTTTTGGTTAGCACCTCGAGCCAAGAAACAAGAATTGCTCATGTCGGCCTTCATGCATGCAGCCAAAATCAGACATAGCCATACACGCAAGATACATTTTGGATAGCGACTAGGGGTGTAACGGTTCATGTATTCATATTGAACCGAAACGGTACAGGCGTCACGGTTCGGTGCATGAATTTACACGGAGAATACACGGTATAAAAATACATAAAACGAAGTGTGCGGATTAATTAATGTCATGCGCAATTACTGTTAAGTAGCCTACCGTACGAGAGTTACGGGAGTTCTTTAACGACACCTAACGCTAATATGGAGGAGCATCTCGCTGCAGCCTGCGGGAAGACGGGGCTTGACATCAAGCCCAGCCCACATCCAAGTCAGCCATGTTTTTTTGTATTACGTCACGCAGTTTAAAATTGCTGGCGGCGAGAGGGAGGCAGTCAGCAGAGAGAGCCAGGACTCGCAACGAGACTGAGCGAGCTGCTAGTGCTACATTCTACAAACCAGCAACTTACTGCAAAACACGTTTTATGGTGTAATTCAACACGTAAACTGTGGATTCAAACCAGTGCAACAACTCGCAACAGCACCAACGTTTCCATAAGAACGGCGTTGTCACTAGTGCTGGGCGGTATGACCAAAAATGTATATCACGGTATTTTTCAAAATTCTTACGGTTTCACGGTATATGACGGTATTTTTTTTTCATGCATAATCAGATGTTCACAGCATTTTCTACAGGTTGAGAGAGGAATTGCTGCAGTACATTGACTAAGGATGGTCTATTTTACTGTCATGATGTAGAATAACTCCACACTAGTGGTAATGCAGTTTTGCATGGCCCCAGAAAATGATGCTGTTTACAAAGAGCCACTCATGATTCTAATGAAGAATCTAATCAGAATGCAAAGACAATAGCAGTCAAAATACAGAACTTTTACTGTGCAAATTTCACAAACATCTTGTATAAAACCAATACAAAAAGTAGTGCAACTTGCAATAATTATACTTTTTTGAAAATTATACAATTTAAAATAAAACCTCTCTGCTAATATGCTTACTCTGTCAAATAGGCCTATCAGAAACATGCCTTAATGTTATTGTGTGGTTTACATGACGTTAGTGGTAGGCTAACGTTAACTTCATGTGGATATGGATGTCTTGTTAGCCTGCCATGAGCTTCGGTTCGGTTTGCTAGGCAAAACATTAACAAAAAAAGTTCGTTTTGGTGCACTGATGACAGTCAGGATCATTTCTAACTAGCCAGCTAGTATTGCTCAGTGCATGTCTATAACATGCTTTACTTGCTATCTGGATAATTTCAGCGAATATTCTTAAGGTGAGATGAATGATAAGAACATTAAACTTCACTGTGTTCGGTGGGTTGCTAACTAACGACATCACCTCCTACTAGCCAGCTAGTTACAGCTGTTGAACAATCTCAATAGAATTTTTGTGACGGTAAATCCCTTTCAATGCAGTATCCCTTAACGTTTTTCCTTAACTAAAGAAACAATTTAAACACCCTTAAATAAACCCCCTACCTAAAGAGAAATTAAGCCTTAAGGGTCATACTTCAGGGGAAAAATGTAGATGTTTTGTGTTTACCCTCACCATGCCTCACAGTGGCACCATGCGGTGCGTGTGAAAAAAAGTCCCGTCTGAAACACTGTCGCGCGGCGCAGCGTTCCAAACGTTGTGTAATAACATACACCGGTATGGCGGTATATTAAAAATTCATATCATAACGAAAATATACACCGGTATCCGGTGTGAACCGGTGTTACCAGATATACGGTTTCTGAGATTCTGAGTTTCCATGGGTGGAGTCGGGTGGAGTTTAGCGTGAATATTTATAAACGGAGGTTGACGTCGCCGTCGCCTAGAGAGCATTCATGAAGCGTGACTCAAATGGAACTGAAAAATGTTGGTAAAGAATCTAGAAGACTACAGCAATTTTAAATCGCTTTTAAATGTTGATATGGGATATTGTGGAAAAACGTGACAATTTCGGCGACCACTGGTGGTCGAAAAAGTGTACGATTAGGCAATTTACGCCTATGTTTTGATCTTGTGTAGCTTTGACAGGCTAGCCTACAGCCTATCAAATGGTCATTACTTTCGTTTAGCACTTAAGGTTGTAATGTCAGTGGGACATCATGGTAGATGTCTTGAAAGTGTTAGTACATCATCTGTTTTTGTGTGTGATGTCCAATGAGTTTCGAGGTTTGGTCATGCATGCTTGCCTACACAAACATGTTAGCCTAGTTTGACAAATGTACTTGTGCTGCATTACAATGCCCAGCTAGCTACCTCTGTTGCCAAAAATGCTTTATTGGACATTCTGATATCTTGAAGTCTTGTGAAATAATAAAACTTGTTTTATACAATCATGTTGTTATTGTACCATTAGGGAAGCAGGGCATTAATATGGGCCATGCACTTACAGTATATTGGTTATGTTTATCCATAAAGGTCATAACTGCATTGTCAATATGCTTTATTACCTTACAAGTACTGTCTAGCTTTACATGGATGATGCCTTCTGTAAGAGAAGTCCTTCAGATACACAAGATGAATGGGTTATGGTGTGGTGAATGGGTATGAATGGCTGGGGGGGGGGGGCTATAACGTAAAGTTCATCAGTCATCAGATAGAGGTGAATGACTACATATGGGCTGATTATAACAGGTAGTAATCTGGCCCTTCAAACCCCAAATTAGTCATGTGATGCATAAAGGACCCCAGAGGAGTTTTTACCTTAAAATAACGTTTCCAAAATCATTTTGAAAGCCCATGAACTCTTAGTTAATGGCATTTTGAGCAGGTCTTATCGCTTTGAAAGTTTACTGTTCAGGTAGGAACAGAGAAACACACCCACTCCACTGTATTTGATGCCAGACAGGCTCATATCTTGCTGTTCTATATGCATGCCCATTGATTTACATTTTCGACCAAATCTGCTGTTATGTTCTATTCCCTAAGAATATTAGGCTAACTTGGCCAGACTCCCTCTTACTATGTAAAATTAAAATTGAAAAGAATAAACTGCTCTACAATAGATAGGGCACCCCATTTCTGTCCTTTGAAGGCTGATTACCCAAACTTTATTTTGTATATCCTTATCCTTGCACACAATTTTTTGGTAGGGTAATATATATATTTTTACAACTTTGGCTTGACATCAGTATTAAGCTTAACTCAATGTTTTTTGTCTTGAAGATAAAATGTGATTGCTGCCAGGGCTGGCAGGCCTACCACTGAATGTGTAAACTGGCCTGACACTGAAGGACAGTTTATATGCCCTGGCTGTAAATAACTAATACAATAAATTGTTTTCACAACTTTTTGTGTGTTTAATTATGTGTAGTAATTCCTATATTATGTCTCAGAATAGCAAAGTTAACCACCCAGATGGGAAGAGGCTGGCGGAGGCCCACTTGTTTCGCTGTCGCCGGCGGACCGCTGAGTTTTTCCACATCGGTTCTACATCGGTTTTACAGTTACAGGCGAGCGAGAGAGTGGTGGATAAGATGAAACTGTGTGTCGGCGTTGTTCAGCAGTTTCATCTTATCCACCACTCTCTCGCTCGCCTGTAACTGTAACTGAAGTTCTCAAACTTGCGATCTTAAAGAGACCAGCGGATCCTCTTACTCTTGTGGGTCGCCACCTTAGTGCTGCTATCTCTGACTGACTGACTGACTGGCTGTTGTTGGGTATGTGAGTGGAAATATAACATGCTACACATATTCAAAGCCAACACCCAGATGATAGGCTACCAATCACTGAAACGAGAAAAAAAAAACTTCCCCTGCGCTTCACAAGCCTTTGTATACACATACAAATAGGGCCAAAACCTATGGCTTAAATTAAATGATTTCGTAATGACAAAGTTATGTAAATCGCTTGGTAATTACCTTTATGTTGGGGTAACTTGTAACTTCTCACATGAGGAGCTGGTAGTGTTAAGTGCATTGACAGTAACAGAAAGTGTCAACGCTAACCAGGCTAATAAACAAACCATGCTACGGTGAGTTAACGTCGAAGGGCAAAGTCACGTGACTTCTAGTTGTAGTCTGTTTATGAAATGAAATAAGCAATTTCGTTTTTTACAAGAAGGCAAAATAGTGTGATATTTTCACACTTAGTAGGCTAGATTATTACTGTACACACACTGAAAAATATTGAGGCAAATTGTAGACCCTTCCATTTACAACTAAACACGGATGTTGAAGCTCTTGCTTAAGTGGATTTTTAAAAATCATTATTCTATTCTATCGAATTTGCACTTTCAGAAATAAGAGATGCTGTTGGCCTATTTTCAGTTTTATAGCTGATTGTCTTATTTTGTTTACAAGTTACACGAGTCTGGGTACTTATTGTACTGTTTAGCCTACATCTTACACACTTCAGGCTGTTGCAGATAGCTCAGGGAAGAGACTGTATGACTCTAGGTGGTACAGCCTGAGACATGTACAATAAAAAAAAAATTGCTTTCTGCATTTTTGTTTTGCTTTTCCCTCCATTGTACCGAACTCGTACCGAACCGTGATGTCTGAACCGAGGTATGAACCGAACCGTGACTTCTGTGTACCGTTACACCCCTAATAGCGACCCATCTTTAATGTCGGATATCTAAATTTGATACAATGTGTTCCTGAAAGTGCACACTGAATCTTTTACAGTAGCTCTATAATGTTGACAATCTGTTTTAGAGCCTAATAATCCTAATTTATGAAAAACACTTGTGGTGATAGGGACTGATGTGGATATTCTTATATGTGGTTTCTATTCAATCATGTCTGGCCTATTATTACCTCTTTCCAATCCATTATTACTTTTGTAAATAAATACCTCAATCCCTCATGTTATGCATATTTAATTCATCTGAACATAGGCTACAGTAGAGTACAGTAGTTTTTTTTTAAATACATTCAATGTATAATTAGTACCTGCTGACTAATGCAAATTACTGATTGAATTTCACTTGCACATGCACTCAGTTTCTTTCAGATGGCGGTGTCTTTCTGTCATCTGTGAGGCTGCAATGATTACATTATCCCAACTAAAGCGATAGGTGCAACATGCTGTTTTCCCTTGATGAAAGTGAAACCATGAGTTTTCCCACATCTCAACTTTGGCCAAAGTTTTCAGAAATAATCGTTTTCAGTTTCAGTGGAAACCTCATTGAAATAATATGCATTTTCCACATGGGGTTTTAGAAGCCATCTGTCTCCTTCTAGCCACAGTGTTTTTGTTGCAAACATAATCAACCTAAGCATGCTCAGATGACGTGATAAACGAGGCGCTGTTGCTCACCTGTCCATTATCGTAAAGCCTGATTTGATTGGTCTGCACAGCTCTGGTACGAGCATAGTTGCTCCACAACGGAGCAATGCCAGACCGAGCTTCCCGACCTCAAATGTTGTGGGCGGGACTAAGTTCGGCTGGCACCCTAGGCTAGGCCTAGTTGAAGATTTGAAAACCTGCACTGATTATAGGCTAGGCCTACTACACACACACTGCACTGATTATAGGCTAGGCCTACTACACACACACACACACACAAACTGCACTGATTATAGGCTAGGCCTAGTTGAAGATGGAGGATCATACCTATTCTCGAGCACATGAGAAGGAGTCGTCAAAGAAGCGAAAATGACAAAAAGAGAATGTGATAAGAAAAACAACAAAATGAGACGCTATAAGAAAAACAACAAAACGAGAATTAAAAAGAGAACGCGATAACAAAAACAACAATGAGGGTGAACATTGGAGTGGCTTTTCCCAGAAGTTTTATAGTTGATTGGCAAACTATAGCATGGTTATGCATAACGCTAGAATGAGCTGAACAAAGTCCAGAATATTTTTTTCCTTGCATCAAAGATGAAAAAGACAGCCTAGATGTAAGGATTGTCTACCTAGTAAAATCAATCCGTGTGCTGCCACGGATGACAGGAGAGGAATATTTTGTATATCGAAGGGCACTGTAAGTTATAGTTATTTTTCATTACTTTGCACAGAAAGTATCCTAAACTGACTAAATAGCTAAATGTAATTTGTAATTGTTTTCTAAAGTAACCTCATCACTAGAAGGAACGCTGGAAGAAGTCGTACTGGAAGCCATGTTAATCCTGGCTACCATAGGAGTAACATCGCACTCGGAATGGGAGTGGCTAGAAAGTAATATTCAATTGGTTGTCATCTACAATTTCACCGCTTGATGGGAGAAAATTCTTATACAATGTAGCTGTAAGCTCACCTCATCAAGTCCTTCATTTAACCCACCGTTGGCTGAATAAAAAAATAGCATAAAGAGTGGCCACTATACTTTGCCTGTCACTCTCACTCGTACTATATTGCTTAAGCATAAAGAGTGGCCACTATACTTTGCCTGTCACTCTCACTCGTACTATATTGCTTAAGCATAAAGAGTGGCCACTATGCTTTGCCTGTCATGTGAGTGGCCACTATGCTTCGTCTGTCATTCTCACTCGTCACTTTCTCTCTGTATCTCACCCTCGCATGACATTTATTTGAGGATGATTTCCGGAGTAGTTGGATGTCTGCTCGTTTTTGCGTAGTTGGATGTCTGCTCATTTTTGCGTAGTTGGATGTCTGCTCGTTTTTGCGTAGTTGGATCTGCTCGTTTTAAGTATATAAGTAGTATAAGTATAAGTATATATACTCTTTTGATCCTGTGAGGGAAATTGGTCTCTGCATTTATCCCAATCCGTGAATTAGTGAAACACACACAGCACACAGTGTACACACAGTGAGGTGAAGCACACACTAATCCCGGCGCAGTGAGCTGCCTGCATCAACAGCGTCGCTCGGGGAGCAGTGAGGGGTTAGGTGCCTTGCTCAAGGGCATTTCAGCCGTGCCTACTGGTCGGGGTTTGATCCTGCAACCCTCCTGTTACAGGTCCGAAGTGCTAACCAGTAGGCCACGGCGTAGTTTTAATTTAAAAATCGTACCCGCATACTTTGATGTGAAAATGCATGGTTGCTACGCAAAGTGCGTACAGGTTGGCAGGTCTGGGCTTTATGGAAATTAAGGTTTCAGGCTTCGGGTTTGAGATTCAGGAACTTTGGTGGGTGTGACCAACAGGCACTTAAAAAGCTTAATTAATTCAATAAAACAATCTCCATTCTGTCAGCAACGTTCAGGAGTACCTCTACAGAGTTCTCTCACTTCTATGGAGGGGAAGAGCAGGAACCGCACGTTGACCGAGTACTCAGCCATGAAGGTGCCGTGGTGGGGAACGCTGTAGAACAG
Source organism: Alosa alosa (assembly GCF_017589495.1). Taxonomy (NCBI): domain Eukaryota; kingdom Metazoa; phylum Chordata; class Actinopteri; order Clupeiformes; family Clupeidae; genus Alosa; species Alosa alosa. Next base: position 36,373,757 of record NC_063196.1, on the reverse strand, counting down.
GATTCCCTTGGTGTTCTTCAGAAGCGGCTGCAGATCGGGGTCCCTTGAGGCATCTAAGAGCATCTTCTTCACCAACAAACCTGAAGAAAAAACAAAAGAATGTTGCACAACTTTTAGCTTTTTAATCAGTCACAATCTCATGAAAACACCATCAAGCTCTTGGTAAATGGACTGCATGTATATAGCGCTGTTCTACTCCTCACACATTCATAGACCAGTGACAAAGGCTTGCCATGCAAGGCCCCAGCCACCACAACTGGAGCAGTTTGGGGTTCAGTGCCTTCCTGTATCAAGGAATTCTTGAAAGAAAAGACAATTAAATTCTCGATACATATGGCAGACTGGAACACGACAACCTTTTAGAAAATCAGCTTATTGGCTATTTACCCCAGAGTTAGATAAGAGGATATATACAGGTTGGTGTATTCCTTTCATACTAAATACATTCATATGATTGTCTTCAATAAAAAAGGTGAGGTGTGTACCTCCCATGCTGTGTGCCACCCAGACCACCGGTCTGTCTCCAATACCCGCTGCCTTCAGCTTCTTCAGCAGCTCACCGCTCCGATACGCCAGAGACTTCCTGCACAGCACAAGCACTCTGGATCACACACAACCCAGTCATTGGGTGTGCAAGTGTGTGTGTGTGTGTGTGCGCTGTCTTCACGGAGAAAGTATCTCGAGGGAGAAAAGTATCTCACACAACTCAGTCTTAAAGGAGAAAGTATCTCGAGGGAGAAAAGCGCACCGTTCCGTAGGTGCACAGTGGAGTGGGAGAAAAGAAGGGCTTCAGGATGCATTGTTACGTTGCCCTGCAAATATAAAAGTAATGACTGGCCTATGTAGATTAGCCCATGTTATACAGAAGTAGATGTTCTATAGATCTAACAGGTCAGCTAACGCAAGGATGTCCAGCCAGCTGCTGCAACTTCTAGTGAGATTAGCCACACACATACACAACCCACACACACACACACACAACCCACACACTCACCACTCCAATACACCTACTGCCAGAGTAGCAACGAGGCCAGAGGTATGACATGACACAGAAACTTTCACCTGTATTAATTTCTGGCAAGCATCGTTCAACATCACATTGGAGAAAGGAAAGTACCACTTAATTCACAAGCAAAGCAAATGCACTGCTCAGAGCTCACTCTGGCTATGACAAGACACAGTATAGAAGTGTGTCAAATAATATTGAAGTATATTAAATATTTGAATTGGGCTGTTAAAATATTGTTGCATGTATGAGTAGCCAACAGAGGAGGAAAAAAGCAAACAGGGTTCTGTATCCCTTTAAAGGGCCATCAAAAATTTAGTAATTTATTAACAAAAGACATTTTTACTTTTACTTCTTTACTACTTAGATGAGAATATTTACTTTTACTTTTACTTAATTATACTTGAGTATGGATTTTCAGTACTCTACCCACCACTGTGCCACCCACCCTGTCTTACACCACCCCGTCTTGGTGTGTTGGGGTGAGTGTTGGGGTTAGTGCTGGTGTATTGGGGTTAGTGTTGGTGTTGGTGTGTTGGGGTTAGTGCTGGTGTGTTGGGGTTGGTGTTGGTGTGTTGGGGTTAGTGCTGGTGTGTTGGGGTTGGAGCTGGGGTTAGTGCTGGTGTGTTGGGGTTAGTGTTGGGGTTGGTGTTGGGGTTAGTGCTGGTGTGTTGGGGTTGGTGCTGGTGTGTTGGTGTTCGTGTTGTTGTGTTGGGGTTGGTGTGCTCCTGATAGTGTTGGGCTTGGTGTTGGTGTGTTCCTGATAGTGTTGGTGTGTTCCTGATAGTGTTGGTGTGTTGGTGTTGGTGTGTTCCTGATAGTGTTGGGCCTGGTGTTGGTGTGTTCCTGATAGTGTTGGTGTGTTCCTGATAGTGTTGGTGTGTTGGTGTTGGTGTGTTCCTGATAGTGTTGGGCTTGGTGCTACTGTGCTGGTGATAAGTGCCGGTGTGTTGGGGTTAGTGTTGGTGTGTTGGGGTTAGTGCAGGTGTTGGTGTGTTTCTGATAGTGTTGGGCTTGGTGCTACTGTGCTGGTGTTGGTGTGTTCCTGATAGTGTTGGGCTTGGTGCTACTGTGCTGGTGATAATGTTGGTGTGTTGGGGTTGGTGTGTTCCTGATAGTGTTGGGCTTGGTGCTACTGTGCTACTGTGCGGGGTCCTGATAGTGTTGGGCTTGGTGCTACTGTGCTGGTGATAGTGTTGGGCTTGGTGCTACTGTGCTGGGGCACCTCTGGTTTTCAGCAGGACATTTGGCTCTCCAGTCACTCAGGTGGGTGTCGTACTCGACCGAGAGAATACGCAGGGAGGGGCAGTCGCTGGCCAGCCATGACTGTAGGAGAGTAAACAACCAATCAGATGGACAGTGCCTGGAAATTGCATAATAATGAACCAGTCAGAAAGCAGAGGGGGCGGGAGATACAGCACCTTTGGCCAACACTCGGTGTAGTCCTCCCGCCCTCTTGGGCCAGTGCCGTCTTCTGATTGGTCCAGGTCCTTCTGCCTCCAGGTCTTAAAGGCCGCCCCCAGGAGGCCATGCACGAAGAGCACGTCTGCTTTCACTGGCTGACTGGGGCTGCCATGGCAACACAGGAAACAAAAATGACAAATGTGTACAGTGTTAAGCACCTGACATGGACCTCCGTCTGCGTCCTGGGGGGGGGTTAGGGTCAGGGTTAGATTCTGATGGGCTCACCTGGTGCGGCCCTGCGGATGCAGCACGTACACCCCGTCCTGGTACTTCTCCTCCACGGCGTCCCGGTCCAGGTTGGCCAGCGCACGGGCAGCATGTGACGCCTGCATGATGTGGGGGGACTGGGCCATCTCAGCCAGAACAGTCAACCAACCTGGGTTTACAACACAACAACAACAACAACAACAACCTGGGTTTACAACACAACAACAACAACAACAACAACCTGGGTTTACAACACAACAACAACAACAACAACCTGGATTTACAACACAACAACAACAACAACAACAACCTAAATTTACAACACAACAACAACAGAAACAACCTGGATTTACAACACAACAACAACAACAACAACAACCTGGGTTTACAACACAACAACAACAGAAACAACCTGGATTTACAACACAACAACAACAACAACAACAACCTGGGTTTACAACACAACAACAACAACCTAAATTTACAACACAACAACAACAACAACAACATCCTGCATGATGTGGGGGGACTGGACATTGAATCAGATTAGACCGTTAGCATTTCTGCTATAAGCTAACGGTCTAATCTGATTCAATGAGCTGGAGCTAAAAGTGTTACTGTCAGACTCAGAGAACGGCTGGATGAACTGGGGAAAGGTAAAACTCGACAGTTTAACTCAAGGGGAGGTGGAAAATGAATGTATTTCCCCAAATGGTGGAATATCCCTTTAAGGTTCAAAATCACTGCTGACAGCAAAGTGTGCATAGCTGTACATAGCTTGTGGTGGGCTCAGGGGGGCATGGTTTCACAGGGTCTGGGGTGGGCTCAGGCCTAGAGTTAGAAATACAGGGTCTGGGGTGGGCTCAGGCCTAGAGTTAGACATACAGGGTCTGGGGTGGGCTCAGGCCTAGAGTTAGATATACAGGGTCTGGGGTGGGCTCAGGGAGGCATGGTTTCAGGCCTAGAGTTCACGCCATTGTACAGTAATGGAGCAGTTTTAATTTATGTTGAATACAATGGCACTGGCACTATTTATGAAATGTGTATTATTGTTATTATTATTATTATTTATGTTGAATACAATGGCACTGGCACTGTTTATGAAATGTGTATTATTGTCCTGCTCCTTTGTGAACATTCTGAACAGGAGAAATAAACCACCTTTGCAAGAACGGCTAAGCCATCCACTTGCTGGGAATGGTGGATTGAATTTGACCGGCATGCATCCCGGAAAATATATTAACAGCTGAACTGTTTTAAATATTAACAGCTGAACTGTTTTAGTAGAGGGAGAGAGACAGTATGCGATATTAACAGCTGAACTGTTTTAGTAGAGGGAGAGAGACAGTATGCGATGCGATATTAACAGCTGAACTGTTTTAGTAGAGGTAGAGAGACAGTATGCGATATTAACAGCTGAACTGTTTTAGTAGAGGGAGAGAGACAGTATGCGATATTAACAGCTGAACTGTTTTAGTAGAGTGGATTGAATTTGACCGGCGTGCATCCCGGAAAATATATTAACAGCTGAACTGTTTTAAATATTAACAGCTGAACTGTTTTAGTAGAGGGAGAGAGACAGTATGCGATTGGCATCAGCGTTTTGGCAATAATAAACATGCGCACACACACACGCAAATACAGACACACACGCGCACGCAAATACAGACACACCCACACGCACGCAAATACAGACACACCCACACGCACACACGCAAATACAGACACACACACATACACACACACGCACGCAAATACAGACACCGACACACACACGCAAATACAGACACGCACACACGCACGCACACCTGACTGCACTATATCGGCATGGTTGTTGTTGTTGAAGGGCCAGATACACACACACACACACACACACCTGACTGCACTATGGCGGCATGGTTGTTGTTGTTGAGTGCCAGGTTCCCGATGATGCGTACGATGTTCCTCTGGATCTTCTGGGAGTCGGAGCGGAACTGGAACACTCTCTGCAGCAGCTGGAGCCCCCCATTGGCCACGATGTGCTCACAGTGACTGGGGACCTGCAGGGAACACACACACTCTCACTATAGTGTGTTAGCATGAGTATGTTAGTGTAGGTGTAATCCTGATGGTGTGTGTGTTAGCATGAGTATGTTAGTGTAGGTGTAATCCTGATGGTGTGAGTGTTAGCATGAGTGTGTTAGTTTAAGTGTAATCCTGATGGTGTGTGTGTTAGCATGAGTATGTTAGTGTAGGTGTAATCCTGATGGTGTGAGTGTGTTAGCATGAGTATGCTAGTGTAGGGGTTCCTGATGGTGTGAGTGTGTTAGTGTAGGTGTTCCTGATGGTGTGAGTGTGTTAGCATGAGTATGCTAGTGTAGAGGTGTTCCTGATGGTGTGAATATGTTAGTGTAGGTGTAATCCTGATGGTGTGAGTGTGTTAGTGTAGGCGTTCCTGATGGTGTGTGTGTTAGCATGAGTATGCTAGTGTAGAGGCGTTCCTGATGGTGTAAATATGTAAGTGTAGGTGTAATCCTGATGGTGTGAGTGTTAGCATGAGTATGTTAGTGTAGGCGTTCCTGATGGTGTGTGTGTGTTAGCATGAGTATGTTAGTGTAGGCGTTCCTGATGGTGTGAGTGTGTTAGTGTAGGTGTAATCCTGATGGTGTGTGTGTTAGCATGCGTATGCTAGTGTAGAGGTGTTCCTGATGGTGTGAATATGTTAGTGTAAGTGTAATCCTGATGGTGTGTGTGTTAGCATGAGTATGTTAGTGTAGGTGTAATCCTGATGGTGTGAGTGTCTTAGCATGAATATGTTATTGTAGGCGTTCCTGATGGTGTGTGTGTTAGCATGAGTATGTTAGTGTAGGTGTAATCCTGATGGTGTGTGTGTTAGCATGAGTATGTTAGTGTAGGTGTAATCCTGATGGTGTGAGTGTTAGCATGAGTGTGTTAGTGTAGGTGTAATCCTGATGGTGTGTGTGTTAGCATAAGTATGTTAGTGTAGGTGTAATCCTGATGGTGTGAGTGTGTTAGCATGAGTATGCTAGTGTAGGCGTTCCTGATGGTGTGAGTGTGTTAGTGTAGGTGTTCCTGATGGTGTGAGTGTGTTAGCATGAGTATGCCAGTGTAGGTGTTCCTGATGGTGTGTGTGTGTTAGTGTAGGCGTTCCTGATGGTGTGTGTGTTAGCACGAGTATGTTAGTGTAGGTGTTCCTGATGGTGTGAGTGTTAGCATGAGTATGCTAGTGTAGAGGTGTTCCTGATGGTGTGTGTGTTAGCATGAGTATGTTAGTGTAGGCATTCCTGATGGTGTGAGTGTTAGCATGAGTATGTTAGTGTAGGTGTAATCCTGATGGTGTGAGTGTTAGCATGAGTATGTTAGTGTAGGTGTTCCTGATGGCGTGAGTGTGTTAGCATGAGTATGCTAGAGTAGGTGTTCCTGATGGTGTGTGTGTGTTAGTGTAGGCGTCCTGATGGTGTGTGTGTTAGCATGAGTATGTTAGTGTAGGTGTTCCTGATGTTGTGAGTGTTAGCATGAGTATGCTAGTGTAGAGGTGTTCCTGATGGTGTGAGTGTTAGCATGAGTATGTTAGTGTAGGCGTTCCTGATGGTGTGAGTGTTAGCATGAGTATGTTAGTGTAGGTGTAATCCTGATGGTGTGAGTATGTTAGTGTAGAGGTGTTCCTGATGGTATGTGTGTTAGCATGAGTATGTTAGTGTAGGCGTTCCTGATGGTGTGTGTGTTAGCATGAGTATGTTAGCATGAGTATGTAAGTGTAGGCGTTCCTGATGGTGTGAGTGTTAGCATGAGTATGTTAGTGTAGGTGTTCCTGATGATGTGAGTGTTAGCATGAGTATGCTAGTGTAGGTGTTCCTGATGGTGTGAGTGTGTTTTTGTGCCCATCAGTGTAATAGGAGTCCTCACCTTTGAGTGCATCACCAGAGCCTGCAGGCAGAAGGACTCCACCTTCTCGGAGGGGATGGAGGTGAGACTCTGGGCGTAGGGCAGCCCGTTCCCCCCAAAGCACCACAGACCTCCCTGCAGGAGGACACACACAGCACGTAGAGCCGTCAATCCAGCCCAGCCCAGCCCAACACCGCTCAAACCAACCCAACCCAGCCCAGCCCAGCCCAACCCAACCCAGCACCTCTACACAGATCTGACTCTACACGCATCTCACTAACTGTACACACATTTCACCAACTGTACACACACACACACACTCACTCACTCACCCTCTGTGCGGCAAGGGCTTGGCTGCTCTCTCTCAAGGCCAGAGACGTAAAGTACTGCACACACACATCCACCTCCGACTGGGGCAAGGAGGCCAGCAGGAGCCTCAGGCCGTCCTCCAACGAGAAGCCCTGCAGGAGGTGCCACACACACACACACACACACTATCACATGAGAACCCTCACAATTTAGATCTGATGTGATGAGAACCCTCACAATTTAGATCTGATGTGGATACAAGCTGCTAACATGAGAACCCTCACAAATTAGATCTGATGTGGATACAAGCTGCTAACATGAGAACCCTCACTATTTAGATCTGATGTGGATACAAGCTGCTTTCGTCAGACAAGACGAGAGGAAATATGTTCGTCAACGACCTTTTTTTTCATGACTAAGACGAGACGATGATGAGACTGCAGTAATGTCCTGAAACACTGACTAAGACTATCTTAAGATGCATTATTGTTGACGAAAAAAGACTAAAATGTTTTGCATGAAATAAAAACTAAGATAAAATCTCTCTTCATTTTCGTCTACAAAATGATAAAACAGAATATCTAACTGTTGTGTTTTCAAAATATTCCGAATGAGTTTATACGCAACAGCTTTCCTGTAGGCTAGTCTACGTGCTGTTGCTGCAACCCTGTGGCTGCAACACGAAACTACATGGAACAAGAACACTGCAATTTCTGCCAGAGTTAGCAAGCTAACTACCTAAGCTTTATGCCACAATGCTACATACCCAGAAGTTGAAGCTTCTCTCATACAAATTAACATCCCCCAGAATGTCCATACGAAAATGTTCATCATGTAATGTCAACTATTTAACTAGTTAGACTGATGATGCAAAGTTTGCTAGCAAGTAAACTAATGTGGAAAGTTCGCTAGCAAGTTAGCTATGGCTAAGATGGAGAGTCTGTTTGGGGAATGTGTTGTGTTTGATGCATATCGCCATCTAGCGGGCGGAGTAAAACATTAATACTTTGGCCTATGACAATGTTTCTCAAACTTTTTTCAGTTTCAGCACCACTTAACTAACCCTAGCTAAAAAAAAAAAAAGATTAGACCTACTTCAACAATAGCCTATAATTAGTCTACACAATAGGCCTACTCACTGAACCACCTTGCTTATTGTCTTTGCACTTTGCTTATTGTGTGGATTCATACTGTGTGATTTAAACTGGCATATCTTACATAGACAGTGTTGCAGAACTGTTTTTACATACAAGTTGGTTCAATATTGCAAACAACTCATCTATATTATATTTTACCACGCCTGCTCAAGGACTACTTGGGATAGCTTATGGACCACCAGTGATCCCTGGACCACACTTTGAGAAACACTGGTCTACGAATATGACAGTGGTCCAGTCAAATCTTTTACTGTCTATGGTCAAATCCCAGCCGAGCCATAACTGTAGCTCGACTTACCTGTGCATGTAAACATATTGACTGACAAAAAATCTGAATGTGTAATTATAACAGACGAGTAGCCCTGTGGACACACAATATTGTTTGAAAATTGAGATGTGTGAAACACTATTTGACTCAAATGGTAATCAGAAATAATTTGTTATAAAAAAAAAAGAGAAAATGTTTTGACTAAAACTGACTAAGACTAAGATACCTTTGGTTTTCTTTTGACTAAAACTAGACTAAAATGACGAGACTTTTAGTCGACTAAAACTTGACTAACAAAAATGATATTTGAATGACTAAATATGACAAAGACTAAAAAGGACATTTCGTCACAAGACTAAATTAAAAATGGGTGACAAAATTAACACTAGAACCCTCACAATTTAGATCTGAGGTGGATACAAGCTGCTAACATGAGAACCCTCACTATTTAGATCTGATGTGGATACAAGCTGCTAACACGAGAACCCTCACTATTTAGATCTGATGTGGATGATCACATGAGAACCCTCACAATTTAGATCTGATGTGATGAGAACCCTCACTATCACATGAGAACCCTCATAATTTAGATCTGATGTGATGAGAACCCTCACTATCACACGAGAACCCTCACAATTTAGATCTGATGTGATGAGAACCCTCACAATTTAGATCTGATGTGGATACAAGCTGCTAACATGAGAACCCTCACTATTTAGATCTGATGTGGATACAAGCTGATAACATGAGAACCCTCACTATTTAGATCTGATGTGGATACAAGCTGCTAACATGAGAGAACCCTCACTATTTAGATCTGATGTGCATGATAACATGAGAATCCTCACTATTTAGATGATTTTGATGTGAAATAACAGTACCTGCCTCTATAATTTGTTACAAATTGAATATATTTTATTACAAATGCGCACACACACACACACACACAAGCAGGCACATGGGCATACACAGAAACACACACACACACACGCACACACATGCACACACACACACACACACACTGTTCTGGGACTCACGTCGTCCACCTGGGGGAGTTGAGGAGGCGGGAGGAAGAAGCGCAGATCCACGTGAGGCGTCCGGGCCAATCCCACCACCGTGCGCTGATCCAAGGCCTGCGCTGCCGTCTGGTACTGGTACTCTGAGACCCGCACGCGCACGCACACGCACGCACGCACGCACACAGATAACAGAGCATGGGTTCTTCACCTTGCCCGTGTGTGTTGTATGCCAGGTCTCGGACTTTGTGTGCTTGTGTGTGTGTTTGTGTGTGTGTGTAGGTGTGTGTGTGTGTGTGTGTGCTTGTGTAAGTGAGTGTGTGTGTGTGTGTGTGTGTCTCACCTTGTCAGTGTGTGTTGTGTGCCAGAGGCCTGTTGCACAAAAGTAGGATCAAGACATCCAGGATAAGTGACTGAGCTGAGCTCAATGAATCCAAAACAAGAGCGTACAGGCTTAATTGGTTGCACAAAGACCAAGCCAGGATGAGCAAACACGGATTCATCAAGCCAGGTGAAACCGATCCTGGATAAGTCCACGCTCACAGCTCCTTCAAATAGACCCCACCACCGATCACAGATTCACTGATTCACCATGGCAACTAGAGCGGCCTAATTGCTTCTTCTGGTACGAAAAGCAAAACCAGCTGAATTACCATCATAAGCTGGGTAAACCAGCTAAAGGTATGTTTTCGCAAGAGTTTTGCTGGTCTAGCAGGTCAACCATCATTGGGTGGTTTTGCTGGTTAACAAGCTGGTCAACCAGCAAACCACCTTAAGGCTGGCCAGGCTGTTTTTTTCAGCTTTTTTTATCCCTCTGTGGCCCTAATATTGCGGCATTTTTTATATAGCCTTATAGTCTATGGGAAACCGTAAATTATCTAATGATTGCAACATCATCTAAAAATCATCATTTATCCAAAATGATTGAAGTTAATGATCACAAATGTTTAAATAATGACAGTGGGTCTAGTTATATGTGATAACAATGTGTAGTGGGCAGTGGAATAACTATTGGTCTTGAATTTTCCCTTGGGGATCAATAAAGTATCTATCTATCTATCTGGTTTCCGTTTGTGGTGACTGCTGACTGAGATAAGGGATGAGATTAATAGATCCTGGAACTTAGCCTGGTCTGGAGCAGGCTAGCTCCACAGAATAAATCGCCATGGTAACTTATACCATAACATATCCTGCTGCCCCCTATCCAGCTTTTGTGCAACCAAATCACGGATAAATTAAGCCAGGATAACCAAGATATCCTGGCTTAATCCCTTATTCTAGTTTTGTGCAATGGGCCCCAGGTCTCGGACTTTATGTGTTTGTGTGTGTGTGTGTGTGTGTGTGTGTGTCTATCCTTGCCAGTGTGTGTTGTGTGCCAGGTCTCTGACTTTGTGTGTTTGTGTTTGTGTTTGTGTGTGTGTGTGTGTTTGTGTCTGTGTGTGTGTGTGTCTCACCTTGCCAGTGTGTGTTGTGTGCCAGGTCTTGGACGGCCTGGAGTCTCTCTGTTCGACTGGCTGACCGTGTCCTCTTCAGCAGGACCCATAACGCACACTCATGAGGGTCCGCATCCTTATGGCTCAGGTGTTCTAACACACACACACACAAACACAGACACACACACTCATGAGTTTCCGCATCCTTATGGCTCAGGTGTTCTAACACACACACACACACACACACACAAACACACACACTCATGAGTTTCCGCATCCTTATGGCTCAGGTGTTCTAACACACACACACACACAAACACACACACACACACACACACACTCATGAGTTTCCGCATCCTTATGGCTCAAGTTTACAAACTCAAACACACACACCTGGTTGTTACTCCAACATGTTTAGCTGCTACTGCTACTCCAACATGTTTAGCTGCTACTGCTACTCCAACATGTTTAGCTGCTACTCCAACATGTTTAGCTGCTACTGCTACTCCAACATGTTTAGCTGCTACTGCTACTCCAACATGTTTAGCTGCTACTCCAAAACGTTTGGCTGCTACTTAAATGTTTGGCTCATGATGTCAAACCTGCTCTCCTCAGTCGCTTTGCTGCAAAGGGGCAGAAGAGGTGAAGAACTCAGTTACACGGACCATTTCCTTAGCCTTCACCCTAACTCATCATTACTTATAGGGACTGGTGATGAAGATGATGAAGATGAACACTATAGGGACTGGTGATGATGATGAAGATGAGCACTATAGGGACTGGTGATGAAGATGAAGATGAGCACTGTAGGGACTGGTGATGAAGATGATGATGATGAAGATGAGCACTATAGGGACTGGTGATGAAGATGATGAAGATGAACACTATAGGGACTGGTGATGATGATGAAGATGAGCACTATAGGGACTGGTGATGAAGATGAAGATGAGCACTGTAGGGACTGGTGATGAAGATGATGATGATGAAGATGAGCACTATAGGGACTGGTGATGATGATGAAGATGAGCACTATAGGGACTGGTGATGAAGATGAAGATGAGCACTATAGGGACTGGTGATGAAGATGATGAAGATGAACACTATAGGGACTGGTGATGAAGATGATGAAGATGAACACTATAGGGACTGGTGATGAAGATGAAGATGAGCACTATAGGGACTGGTGATGAAGATGATGAAGATGAACACTATAGGGACTGGTGATGATGATGAAGATGATCACTATAGGGACTGGTGATGAAGATGAGCACTATAGGGACTGGTGATAAAGATGATGATGATGATGAAGATGAACACACACTGACCTCAATAGCTCCATACTGGAAATTAATTCCAACAAATGAGCTGCAGTTCCACACTGTTCTGCCATTCCAACAAGTTCTGGCGGTTTTACCTCTGACTGGGCTGGAGGTGAGGTGGGGGGACCATACTGGAGTTTAGAGGAGGGTGTAGAGGGTGTAGAGGGTGTTGAGTGTGTGTGTGGGGGGGGGGGGTTAGAGGGTGTAGAGGGTGTAGAGGGGGGGTGTTGAGGGTGTGCTCACCATCTAGTGGCCGCAAGAAGACTTTTGAGGAGATCTCCAGGAACCTCCTGGCAGCCTTATGCAGCTCCCTCCGAGCTCGGTGAGTCAGCCCTGAAACACAGGTAACAGGACAGGTGAGAGAGCCCTGAAACACAGGTAACAGGACAGGTGAGTCAAGTCAAGTCAAGTCAAGTCAAGTTTATTTATATAGCACATTTCATACACAGAGGTCATTCAATGTGCTTTACATAAACAAAACCAAACGATAATAACAAATAAAAGCATAGAAGGGCAATATAGTCAAAGAATAGTTAAAAGGTAAAGATCATAATAAAAAGAAAACATAAAACACAAGGTAAAATCATTTAAAAATAAAGAATAATTAGTAAGCAAAAACAAAGGCAAAAGTAGTAAAAAAAGTAATAAAAGACAAAGTAGAATAATTATCGAGGCAGATTCAGAATTTGTAACTCAGCCCTGAAACACAGGTAACAGGACAGGTGAGAGAGCCCTGAAACACAGATAACAGGACAGGTGAGTCAGCCCTGAAACACAGGTAACAGGACAGGCGACAGCCCTGAAACACAGGTAACAGGACAGGTGAGTCAGCTCTGAAACACAGGTAACAGGACAGCCCTGAAACACAGGTATCAGGAGAGTCCTGAAACACAAGTAACAGGACAGCCCTGAAACACAGGTAACAGGACAGGTGGCAGCCCTGAAACACAGGTAACAGGACAGGTGAGACAGCCCTAAAACACAGGTAACAGGACAGCCCTGAAACACAGGTATCAGGATAGTCCTGAAACACAGGTAACAGGACAGGTGACAGCCCTGAAACCCAGGTAACAGGACAGGTGAGACACCTCTGTCTTTATTTTTCATACTGAATACCCGCATTTATTCTGTTTTTTTATTTTATATTCTGTAAATACACTGCGTCTATCTATACTATTCTTACTACTATTATAATGTTACTGCTACTACATAGCACATATCTGTACATGTTGTTCATACATTGTTTATATTACATAGCTATATTTATTCTGCTCTTAAGGTAACTGTTAATACACTGCACATATTTACATTAGAGATGCACCGATATGGAATTTTAGGGCCGATAATGATAACTGATATTTATTGGTTTGTTGTGGCCGATACCGATACGATAACCGATAATATTACTCTTGAAAAAAAATTGTGAAAAGTGATTTGGGGAAAGCATTTAATAAGCATAATTTTATTGCAGTAATTTTACCTACCACCAAATGATGGACAGAACTCATAATAGTCCTCAATAGTACGGCAGTCAACAACATAACAGTAGCCTAGCCCTACAGTATGTGTGGCTCCTTTAAGTGAACCTGACGTCAGTGAATTGCGAGTGAGTGGCTAGAGAGTTTGAATCGTTTTCATTTAGGACTAAACGCTCATAAACGGTGTTGCACTACCACTACTGAGAAGGGAGATACATTTAAGCAGTCTTATGTCTCCCGAGAATTTACGAATGCCAATTGTCCTGTGTCCGTAGCTTCTGTGATCTCTACCTATTCTCCTGTGGAGGATTTGTTCTCACGTGCTAAGGATGTACAGAGGTTAACTGTCTCTTTTCCAGGAGGTTCCTCTCGTACTGATGTCCTTTGTCACGAGGTTATTTGTCATCTCCCCATGAAACATGACTGGAGAGTCAGTTTCTGTCTGCCTCCATCAATTCATTCATCTTGATCAACATTAGATGTTGATTTTTGGTGGTGGGGGTGTTACGTCCCTGTGTGTGTTTATTTTTGTGTCTGCTTGTTTCTCTCTGTGTCTTGTGTTTTGTTAATTTCAGACTATCCAGCAGGGGGCTTAATTGCTGGGCCGGCACTATAAAAGGTGCTGGCTGACGTCATTCGGGAGGGTCTCTTGGTTTTGGGGCGTTCTTGGATTCTGGGGTTGGCCGCTACTACGCCACACTACTTTGCTCCGCTGCTTCGCTCTGCTGCGCAAGCCACGCGCTCTGTTTTTTTGGCCGTCGCTGTTGCTCCTGCATGTTCCCCGAGTGAGAGTTGAGGAAAAGGCTGGGGATTACCTGGGCCTACTTTTGAGGCCTTTCGTCTGGGCAGCCTTGTTTTTCGTTCGTCAATATTTTTCTTATTGTTATTTTTGTAAATAAATGTTTTTGAATTATACTTCCATTTTTGGCCGTCTCTTTGTCTATGTCCCACAACACCCCTAGACAGTGGGACGTGACACTGTATCTTGTGTCCGTCTACTCTGTTGCGCACAACCTGCTGCAGCAGAAATGAAAGGCGTTAGCCCCGAAGGTTTTAATAACTTATTATGATGACCTGTCTGGAACTGAAGCACGAATGGTTAGCATATTTCTAGGTAATAATACAAAACCCAAGCTAAAGTAATGCAAATATAATACTAAAACATAACTTAGAACTAGACCTACTTATGTACTCGTCCCACTAACGAGTTTGTTTATTTGTTTCCCCGACCAGCGCGGTAAAGTGCAAACACACCAGCACAAGACGGCTCTAGATAGGGCTGAGCTCTGCTCTGTTGAGGTTAAATGGCGGATCATTCACGAGAGGATTTTGAGATGCACAGATTCCCAAATGAACGCATATCCACAGATTTTGTTAGAGTGGTGAAATACATTCACACCGCTGACATTATATTGAGGGAAAAGTATAGCCAACCAAGCTCAAGTAGCTCAGTGTAGCCAGACGGACCTTACGTAGGCCTAAATTAGGACTTTAAAAAATATCGACGCAAATTATCGGCCATACTTGTTCAGATCCGATAATAATATTTCCATTTTTTCACTTATCGGCTAATAATATATCGGCCGCCGATATATTGTGCATCCCTAATTTATATTTAATCTATACTACTCTAAACCACCTTCTGCAAACCAACTGTATAATACTGTCTACACTGCACTATATATTTCTTGTCCTGTCTATGCACCACCTGCCTATACTGTGTATATCACATTGCACTTTTGCTTTTTTGCAGTTCTTGTAATTTGTTAACTCATTAGTTGCATTGCATATAAATGCAATGGACTATTATCGCTGTTCTTATTATTATTATTCTTCTTCCGACCAACTTTGACGTTCAAAGGCTCTAAAACCACTGAACCGTTTGACGTCATTCAAACACTCCTACAAAGGTCTTGTAACGGAGATTTGTCCAATGTATTTTTCACATTTGTGAACTTTATACTTTTTGAGATATTTACGATAAAAGAGCAATAAATTCCCATTGACTTAACATTGACCGCCGTGACGGCAACTTTTAGCATTATGACCTGACCTGCAGCTGAAAGCAATCAACAGTTGAACGTGAGCTACCGCTGGCCCTGGAGCTGTGAATCTTCTGAACGTCTTCGCCTGCTGTGCCTTGGTCACTTTATTTGCTCGTAAAACTCTTCTTCAGAGGCACATTTCTCTAATTACAGACAAGGTAAGTGTTCCGGTTTTTGGTATTTGAGTCATTTATGTCGTCAAACATTATGTAATGTAAGCGTGTATGAAATGATGGGTCACAAATAACTAAACTTAGGTAACGTTAACGTTAGTGAAATAGTTGACGTTAGCACCTTGCTACGTTGATATGTATTATGTAAGGAAACCCACTGTTAATCAATGTTAATATGTCGTCAACTTTACAGTGACCGATTAGCTGTAGGTTTCGATAGCTAACAAAAACGTAATGCACTAACGTTACATTTGTTCATTAGGCCTACCTACCAGGAGCGTTTTAACTAGAACGTTAACGTAAACCAGAGAAGTAGGCCTACAGATACTAGGCTCTGGTTCTATTCAACATCAGGTCACTTTCCCTAGAATAGATTATGAATGCAGACTTCGTGGTGCTTGATTGTAGCCTAGGGCTAGGCTGTGTGAAGGGACCTGATGAAACCCATCATGGGTTTCATTCCTGGCATGAATAACGTTAGCTAACGTTACTTGTTGATGGTCATAACGTTATAGCTTCTACCGTTCACATTTTAGTTAAAGTTAACAAATATATGCTCCTGTTTTTATTTTAACAAATGTTTAACGTTGTACACCGCTTGTTTGTGTATCAAATAGGCCAGGCTACGTTTCATTCTACACTCCTGATTCTTACGTAGCCTACAATAAGTAAACACTATCACGGTATACCATAGTTTGTCTATTAATGGGTTTCATCAGGTCCCTTTCAACAGACAATTAAGCACCTAGATTATGAATGCATTGGTGCTTTATTAATACTCCTGTGGAAAGGGACCGTATGAAAGCCATGAATAGGCTACTGCTAGGAAATGGACAATACGACTAAAGTCTTGTTAAAACACACAACAGAAGTTGAGCTATAATGTTTGTGTTGTCAACATAGGCTACAATGTTTACTTGGCCTACTCATTTCTGCATTGTTCTGGTCTATAAATTAAAGTGTAGCCTGGCACGTGAATCAAACTTTCCAGTTGTAGTACATTGTAATCTGTAGGAAAAAATGTGGCTGACAGACCTAGCAAGCTGTTTAAGTTATAGCAGTTGGTTATCAAGATACTTAGTATCAGAATGATCCGTCCTTACTCATTTGATTATCAACAGCAACAACAGACCCTTTGCCTGCAAAGTTTTCTAAGCTGTTTACGTTTTATATTTTTAAAAATATGATTAGCTATCACCTATAATAAAACTGAAAACAATAAAACACAGAATTCTGCTTTGTTTGCAATTTAATATTATAGGCTAGTATTTAACTACCAGTAGCTTGATGGTGCAACAATTGTATTGTAGGCCTACTCTACCTTTTTTTTTAATTGTTGAGAGAATTGTTTAAAAAGCTTAAACTGTTTACCATGTTAGTCGTTAGGTTATAATGTGTCAGCCTAATGTAATGTAACAACTTCACTTAAATACCTTAGTTGTATTGAACAATTGTGCAGACATTCCTTGTTTTAGTATAACTGTTAAACTTGTTTGCTTTTGACTTTTAGGTTCCAGACCAGTAGTGATGACCGTGTATGACATTACGTGTGTGCCTGTCTGTGTGCACACCTGTCAACCATACATCTATGACAATGTTGCTAGCAACATACCTACTAACATACATTCTTACAAACATGTGACCATATCTCAACATATCTGCACATACCATTTAACCATACTGAGACTTATCTGAGATCTACACTGAGACATTCTGAGAAATATATTGTTGTGTGAGGACTATACTCACTAACTATATGGAACATATATACCTGTGAATCATATTTGTCAACCATTCATACCTTTAATCATACATGTGCTGTAACATCTGTGAAACATAGCTGTGCTGTTAGACCTCTCTTTTTAGACCTGAGCTATGCTGTGTGAAAAAAAAGATTCTAACCCAAGTTCTGTCTAAAACTGATCATCTGAAGGGCTGGCTCTTTTAGTCTTCAGTGTATATATCACCATCAAATTTGACCTAATACCATTAACTGAGGCCTCTAGCTGTTGCTGCCAGTTCAGAGTTACCACTGATAAATAGATCTGTCTTAGGACAATATGATTGGCATGATCAAGTTCTGTATATATAATATACACAACTGTGATTTTTACTTCAAGCTTACATTGGTAAGTGTTCATTAGTGTATTCTGAGTATTATTCTGCTGTATTAAAACAAAGAATGTTGATCAATATTGAATTGACAATTTATTTTTACTGACTGTCATATACTCTAAGCTAACATCTAACCAAGTAAGTGGTTTTCAAGAATACTGTAAGAATATGTAATCTGAATAATCATACTGTAAGTAATATGTTATACACAGCAGCTTTTTTGCATTTACATGCAATGGTAATTCCCTGGAATTGCATTTTCTAGTTATGTCTTGTAATTTGTTAACTCACTAGTTATGTCTACACATGTAATGACTAGGGCTTCAAATAATGATTATGTTGGTAGTTGACTAATCTGTCGATTCATTTTTTTGATTAGTCAATGATTATTTCTGTCATGCCCACCATCCCTGCTTCCTATAGGCTGTCATGCCCACCCTCCCTGCTTCCTATAGGCTGTCATGCCCACCATCCCTGCTTCCTATAGGCTGTCATGCCCACCATCCCTGCTTCCATGCCCACCACCCCTGCTTCCTATAGGCGCCCTCCTGACAGGTCTCCTAGCCTGCACAGTGAAAACCCTTCAGATGATCCAGAACACGGCGGTGCGCCTGGTCTACAACCAACCCAAAGCTCTGCCACCGGTACACTCAGGCCAATCCAAACTTTTCTCATCTGTTGTTTCTCGTTGGTGGAACGCAGTGCCAGTTCCTACAAGGGCAGGGACATCCCTCTCCATCTTCAAAAAACTCCTGAAGACCCAGCTCTTCAGAGAACATCTCTTCTCATAGCACAACATACTTACAACTAGTCTTGCTGATCCAAGCACTTACCACCCGTCTAGAACTGACACTCAACTGTTTAAAATCAGCACTCACTGATGCACTTATTCTTACTGTACTCTACCTTTTTTTAAATTGTCCTATAATTGTTGAGAGAGAATTGCTTTAAAACTTAAACTGTTTACCATGTTGTTAGTCGCTTTGGTTAAAAATGCCTCATCCGAATGTAATGTAATGAAATGTAATGTAATGTAATCTATTGCGCTTAACAAATGTAATGTAATGTAATCTATTGCGCTTAACAAATGTAATGTAATGTAATGTAATCAATTGCGCTTAACAAATGTAATGTAAAGTAATGTAATCTATTGCGCTTAACAAATGTAATGTAATGTCATCTATTGCGCTTAACAAATGTAATGTAATGAAATGTCTATTGCGCTTAACAAATGTAATGTAATATAATGTAATCTATTGCGCTTAACAAATGTAATAATGTAATGTAATGTAATCTATTGTGCTTAACAAATGTAATGTAATGTAATCAATTGTGCTTAACAAATGTAATGTAATGTCATCTATTGCGCTTAACAAATGTAATGTAATGTAATCTATTGCACTTAACAAATGTAATGTAATGTAATCTATTGCGCTTAACAAATGTAATGTAATGTAATATAATCTATTGCACTTAACAAATGTAATGTAATGTCATATATTGTGCTTAACAAATGTAATGTAATCTATTGCGCTTAACAAATGTAATGTAATGTAATCACACGGTAGCTGTTGAATGCTCTGAAATGACATCTCTGCTTTACAGAGTTTGAATTCTAGCGGTTTTGTTACTTTAATTCACTAAAATGTTCCCACATGTTTAAAAGTTGAAAATGTTTTAGCTTTTCACTTCACCATCACATCACCATCACCATCACTTCACCATCACATACCCATCACTTCACCATCATCATCACTTCATCATCACTTCACCATCATCATCACTTCATCATCACCATCCACCATCATCACTTCATCATCACCATCACTTCACCATCACTTCATCATCACATCACCATCACTTCACCATCACCATCACTTCATCATCACTTCACCATCACATCACTTCACCATCACTTCACCATCCCCATCATCACCATCATCATCACTTCACCATCACTTCACCATCATCATCACTTCACCATTAACATCACTTCACCATCATCATCACTTCACCATCACTTCACTTCATCATTTCACCATCATTATCACTTCACCATCACCATCACTTCTATCACCATCACTTCACCATCACCATCACTTCACCATCATCATCACTTCACCATCACCATCACTTCACCATCACCATCCATCACCCATCACTTCCATCATCATCATCACTTCACCATCATCACTTCATCATCACTTCACCATCATCACTTCACCATCATCACCTTCACCATCATCACCATCACCATCACTTCACCATCATCATCACTTCACCATCACTTCACTATCACCATCACTTCACCATCACCATCACTTCATCATCACTTCACCATCACTTCACCATCATATCCTTCACCATCACTTCATCATCACTTCACAATCATCATCACTTCACCATCATCATCACTTCACCATCATCACCATCATCATCACTTCACCATCACTTCACCATCATCATCACTTCACCATCCTTCATCATCACTTCCACCATCACTTCATCATCACTTCACCATCACATCACTTCACCATCACTTCACCATCACTTCACCATCCCCATCACTTCACCATCATCATCACTTCACCATCATCATCACTTCACCATTAATCACTTACTTATCATCATCGCCACCATCACTTCCTTCGTCATTTCCGCCATCTTACATCATACCATCACCATCCTTCACTATCTCATCCAACTACCATCACCATCACTTCACCATCATCATCACTTCACCATCACCATCACTTCACCATCATCATCACTTCACCATCACATCACCATCACTTCACCATCATCATCATCTTCACCATCATCTTCATCATCACTTCACCATCATCACTTCACCATCATCACTTCACCATCAACATCACCATCACCATCACTTCACCATCAATCATCACTTCACCATCACTTCACCATCACTTTACCATCACCATCACTTCACCATCACTTCATCATCACTTCACAATCATCATCACTTCACCATCATCATCACTTCACCACCATCATCACCATCATCATCACTTCACCATCATGCATAATCATCACTTCTCATCACTTCATCATCGCACTTCACCATCAAATCGCTTCCATCACTTCACCATCACTTCACTATCTTCATCATCACTTCACAATCATCATCACTTCACCATCATCATCACTTCACCATCATCCATCACTTCACCATCACCATCACTTCACCATCACTTCACCATCATCATCACTTCACCATCATCATCACTTCACCATCACCTTCACTTCACCTTCACTTCATCATCACCATCACCATCACCATCACTTCACCATCACGTCACCATCACATCACCATCACCTTCACTTCACCATCACATCACTTCACCATCACTTCACCATCATCACTTCATCATCACTTCACCATCATCATCACTTCATCATCATCGTCAACTTCCATAATATTCAGCTATCAAGTCTGTCTTCCACCATCGTTGCTTCATCGTCTTCACCATCCACTTCACCCATCACTGCATCTGGCTAATCATCCTTCATCATCACCCATCGCTACGCCATCACCGTCAGCTTCACCCATCGCCGCATATTCACCGTCGTCTTCGCCTCATCGTCTTCACCATCACCATCCGCTTCACCTTCGCACATCCTTCCTGCCATCATCATCGCTTCTCATCATCAGCACCTTCACCATCATCACTTCACCATCACTTCACCATCACGTCACCATCACTTCACCATCATTACTTCATCATCACTTCACCATCACCATCACTTCATCATCACCATCACTTCACCATCACCATCACTTCACCATCACCACCACATCACTTCACCATCATCACTTCACCATCATCATCACTTCATCACCATCACTTCACCATCATCATCACTTCACCATCACCATCACCATCACTTCACCATCACCATCACTTCATCATCACATCACCATCACATCACCATCACTTCACCATCACCACCACTTCACCATCATCATCACTTCACCATCATCACTTCATCATCACTTCACCATCTTCATCATCACTTCACCTTCACCATCACTTCACCATCACCATCACTTCACCATCATCATCACTTCATCATAACTTCACCATCACCACCATCACTTCACTATCACCATCACATCACCATCAGCCACTATCTTATATTTCGTCATTCGCCATCTTAATCAATCATCTTCTTATTATAATCTTATTCATCCTTACCGTCCCATGACCGTCAGCTTCACCCATCGTCGTCCCATTAACCCATCACCGTCAGCTTCGCATTACTACATCCATCATCCTTCTGCATCGTCGTCTTCGCCATCCTTAAATCATCTTATTCGCCGTCGTCAGCTTCCTTAATCCTTCATAATCGTTATTTATTGTCTTTGTCATGCCGCCATCTTCGTCCTTCTTAATGTTCGCCATCGTCGGCTTCATCGTCACCGTCCTTCGCCGTCACTTACCACATCAGCTATCGTCAGCTTCTGCCATCATCGTCAGCTGCCGTCGTCAAAGCTACGCCGTCGTCGTCGCTCACCATCCGCCATCACCATCCTTCATATGTGATAAGCGTATTACTTATCACCGTCGGCTTCACCCATCGTCGTCATTCACCATCGCCATCTTAAATCTTCTTCGTCATCATCCTTCATAAATCATGCATCTTCGTCAGCTTCACCGTCACCGTCATTCGTCTGTCAGGTCCTTAAATGCGTCATGATCAGCTACCGTCGTCGTCATTACGCCGTCGTCAGCTGGTGGTATTTATTGCCGTCAATCATTATTTTATTCACCATCATGCCGTCACCCGTCGCTATAATCGTCGTCATTCGTCCTTCTTCACCAATCTTATAATCAATGTATCACCGTCGTCTTCATCATTTATTAATCGGTCTCATCCTTATTCCTGTAACTAATCGTCATTTCGCCGCATCGCCGTCGCTTGCGTCACCGTCCGCCGTCTATTCATCGTCCTTCACCATCACCGTCACCATCTGCTTCGCCGTCAGCACCGCTGTCAGCTTCACCGTCGCCATCCGTCATTTCGTCACGTCATTCACCGTCAGCTTCACCCGTCATAGCGATACGTCACCGTCCTTCGTCGTCTTCCTGCGTCACCGCCGTCTGTCTTCGCCATCCTTTACTGTCACTTCACCATCCACCATCCGCAATCCTTCATCATCAACTTCGCCATCACTACCATCCTGCATGACCATCACCATCCTGCCACCATCCTTCACCATCACTTCACCATAATTTCACCATCACATCCACCATCACTTCATCATCACTTCACCATCATCAATATTCATCATTCAGTTCCTGCCATCACTTCACCATCATTTCACCATCATCGCCTACCATCATCCGCTTCACCTTCTTCATCCGCTATGTAAAACCATCTGTCAACCTTCATACCATCATCCTTAACTTCACCTTCACCATCACTTCATCATCACTTCACCATCACCATCACTTCACCATCACCATCACCATGACCATAACCATCACTTCATCATCACTTCACAATCACTTCACCATCACCATCACCATCACTTCACCATCTACCACCATCCTCATCATCCTTCTGTCACCGCCGTCACAACCATCACCATCCATCTCCATCATCACCATCACCGTCCTTTACCATCCAGCTACACC
Organism: Alosa alosa; assembly: GCF_017589495.1. NCBI lineage: Eukaryota > Metazoa > Chordata > Actinopteri > Clupeiformes > Clupeidae > Alosa > Alosa alosa. The sequence continues at coordinate 36,350,219 of NC_063196.1, read as the reverse complement.
ATCGCCACTGCCATCCACTTCACCATCACCGTCGCATCGCATCACATCGCATCACTTCATCAATCACCGTCACCATCTTCGCATCACCCGTCACCATCAACTTCATCATCCTTCACCATCATCATTTCACCATCACCATCACTTCACCATCATCATCACTTCACCATCACCATCACCATGACCATCACCATCACTTCACCATCACTTCACCATTACCATCACTTCACCATCACCACCACCACCACCACCACACCATCACTTCACCATCACCATCACCACCACCATCACTTCACCATAACTTCACCATCACCATCACATCACTATCACCATCACTTCACCATCATCATCACTTCACCATCACCATCACTTCACATATCATCACTTACATCGTCCTTCACCATCACCATCCTTCCGCCATCACCATCAGCACTATCCACATCATACCAAATAAAAAGCTACTTTTACTGTCATAATCAAGTCGCCATCCTTCACCATCGCTTCATCATCGCTGCCATCACCATCTTTTCACCCATCACTTCACCATCATCACTTGCCGTCCGTCACCATCGTCCTTCCGCCATCCTTCACCATCATCTTGATTCACCATCATCATCCGCCACTTCACTTCATCATCACTTCACCATCATCACTTCACCATCACCATCACCATCACTTCACCATCATCATCACTTCACCATCATCACTTCATCATCTTCTGCATCATCACTTCACCATCTGCGTCACCATCAAGTCACCATCCATCACCATCCTTCACCATCACCATCACCATCAAATCACCATCTGCTTACCACCATCATTACTTCATCGTCAAC